>NW_024064796.1:584830-693094 GCF_009727055.1 Benincasa hispida | reverse complement strand
TCGCAAGGATCCACCATAGGCAAACCTCGGGCGAAAACCTTGATTCAACCTTGGGCAAAAACCCTGGATCCAATGAATTTCAGCTCATCGGTTTCTATTTATAGAGCTTGGATCGCCGACAGCATTAATTGGATTGCTCCGAGTCTGACGTTCGGCGCGTTCATCCTTTCTAAACCTCTGCCACTAACGGCATGGTAGGTGAAATGTCAACATCATCTCACGACTTTCTCGAGGGAGATGCATTGATGCGTTCATTCCACCTATCTTGCATCGATCCCATTAGTTTTCATTGTCGCGCAGCCGCAATCATTCAATGACTGCATTCGCTTAATACCGCAAGTCTACATGATGACCACAATCGCTTGACGAGCGCAACTCCCATGCAATTAATGCATACGACTGATTACCATAACATCCATGCGTTGATCGATGCGTTTGCCCTTGCGATGGAGTGTTTCTCCATATGCTGTCGTCTATGCGGTGGTCCGGTTTTCGCGTTTGCGTTCATTTCCTACATTAGCTACAAAGATAGAACATTCAACGCATAATTAACACAAAATAACGGGTTAGCTGAGATTCGACATGCTGATCGACGTAAACTCATATTCTCATGAATTCCTATCATGGTCGACGCATATTCTGCCTAACAACCTTCATAATTCTAAGTAAAAGACCTAAGATGACATGCATTTCTGCATGTCATTAGCGTCCTATACAAAGAGTTTGTATAAGACCTGACCACGAAGTGTTAATGTCTCATCATATAACACCGTTCATGACAGAGACTTCACTTCACTAAGATGACCATAGGTAATATGACCTCAATCATGAGTGAGTTGGGAACTCCTGCAATTGAGGGTGGTCCTTTGATTTATATGGGTGCGACTGGCCAAGTTACCGATTCAAACCTACCATTTTGGGGATACGTCTGATTTGAGAGTTGGGAACTCAACTACACAAGATAGAATTCACTCATTCCCCGAGGTAGGGGTAAGTAGATAGATGGCTTCCTTAAGGGCTGATTCCGGAGCTTGAACGATATGGCGCCACACACTTTCTCTTGGCCCGAGAAGTGTTCACATATAGTTGGACTATGTTGTATTGTTCATTAGAGGAATCAGTGGTACTTAAGGAGTGAGATGTAACTATAGAGGCAAAACGGTAAACTGGCCCAATTGTACTTACGAGCATCTGTGAAGGGTTATTGTACTCATGATTGGTTATATCCAATGGACACAGAAATATATCTGTGGTAAGAAGAGTTCAGCTGTTGGTCTTTAGTGGAATCACTAACAGTTAACGAATGGTAAATCTCGTAGCTAAAGAGTTTAGTCAGCTATTCACGTACCGTTAGAGCTTCGAGCCACAGGTCCATTAGGTCACTTGGGTAGCTTGGATAAAGGTGAGAACTGGTGTATGGGTTAATTTGAAATGTTCAAATTGACAAGAGGAAGTTCAATTATATATGATATAATTGGACTAGTTAATTATATATGATATAATTGGCAAAATGTATGAGATATATTATTTTGGAAGAAATTAGATATAAATATGATTTATATCAAGTAGAGGAAAAATACTATAGTAGATACATGATATCAAACTATAGGATATAAATATATATGATTATATTTATTAATTGAACTAATTGATTAATTATTTAATAATTCACCAATTAATTCACGTTTGAACATGGGAACATGGGGCCACGAAGGTTAAGGTAACCAGTGGGTTAAAGTTTGAAAATCTTTTTTATTTTGAGGAATTAATTTAGTCGTGCTTTTGATATCATGCGCCCAAAAGAGACCGTGAAAGAGCGATCGCGAGAGCCTATACGATAGAATCTCATTCATCTAAATGATCGTCTAGTTCACGCGTTCCTTAAACGATCGTATACCACTTTCCTAAACGATCGTCCAGTTTTTCCTAAATGATCCTGTAGTTCTACTATACGATAAGCATCTTCGCTATACGATAGCAGAGTTCTTCTCGCACACGCTTATCGTCTACACGAAGTCTTTTCCTCCGTCCTCTACCAAACGCACCAGAGCCACTCTTTAGGTTTTTGATGTCGAGGATACCCGGGTTTCCCTTGTGGTGGTGTTGTCCCCGCGGCCATGTTCGTGTACATTCGGATCGTGCAGTAACAGTCGACAGACTCGCCGAGTGCTGGTAGATCGATGGGAGTTTTCCGCTGCTTTGGGTTCACACATACGAAGACCGTCTTCCTCGGTATGAACTCCTTTTCTCTATGTTTTATTGTATTCTGAGCATGTCATTGATGAGTTTAATATGCATAACTATTAGTATAGAATGTATATCGTTTATGTTCCGGTCACTGTGAAATCGGAGCGATCTAAACCCGCTCATGAAACTCTAGGTATGAGATCCTTCAATTGGTATCAGAGCTAGGTTTTGATACTCTGATTTCATTTGTTGCAACGAAATAATATTTACATTCATGGTGGGTGCATTTCTACGCTATTTTTAAGTGTTAATATTGTTGTGGAATTTAAAGCGCGCTAGACGATCGTTTAGGTCAGCAAGTTTCATCGCTTAGTAACTAACTAAACGATTGCTTAGTAACTCAAGGTAAATCGTTTACCTATCGTCGCGCTACACGATCGCATGGACGATTAGGCTTCGTAACCTTGTCATCTACGTGATCGTTTGCTAATGTTCCTATCGTCTAGTGTGCGCTGAACTATCATCTACTTGCTAAAGATTGCTACACGATGGAGACCACTTGGCGGTTCAAGACCCGGTTCGCCTATGAACTGGTTTGCTCGATGAAAAATGTAATAGATAGGTTTTTTCATTCCGGTTCTTATTTGGTTTAAAGACTCATCTTGGTCCATTAATCTATTTGTTTAATACATGCGATGTATGTCTTATATGTCATATGGTATGCACATATAGTAAATCCCACCTTAGGTTATGCATTGATCATGCATCATCTCTTTATTGTAATTGTTATAATTTAGAGAAGCATGATTTTATTATGTAAGAGCATGCTCATGCATCATATAATATAAGAGTTATATTTATGCATGCATAAAAAGCATTGACATGCATCATCTTTATATTATAATTGTTATAGGATAAGGGTGAATGATAGTATGTTTTCTTGGTTATTACGCGTTATATAAAAGTTATACAATAATGACCGAACATTGCATGAAGCATGATACATAGGTTACTTTATAATTGTTATAAACACCTCGTTATGCGCAATATTTTTTAGTTGTTTCTTTTTAAGAGCTAAAGAGAAAATAGAATTAAAAGAAATAAAAAAGACATGCATTCTCACTTAGGTTTAGTTCATGTTTTAAAATGTTTACGCTCGTATTTTAAAGAAAACATATTAAGCTCACATTAACCAATTCTAAAGATTGAAACATTCCATTTCCCCTTTCTCTCCTTTTAGTGATTGATTATAGAGTTTTATTAATTTAATTTTATATTAAAATCATTAAATTAAAAAAATCTCCTATTTTGTCTTCACATTTGTAATTTAAAAAAAATATATATCAACAACACATTAACCAATTCAAAATATTTGATTGAAAATAAATTATTTATCTTTGATTTTAAGATTTTTATTTTTATTATTTTTTTAATTCTTTTGGTCCCTTTTTATATCTATATAAGCCCACAATTTTTAATATTTCAATTCTCAAATCTTCTTCTCAATCATTCTCAAGATTAAGCCATAGATATATTCAAGGTAAGTAAAGTGGTGTAATGCAATTTCCTATTTTAAAAATGTTTTTGTAGGTGTTTTTTATCTCTTTTCATAATTATTCTAACATGGATTAGGCTCTTCATTCTCACATATTGAAGCGGGTGGAGAAAATATCACAACTAATTCTCACATAATAGAGAAAATACCACTACTAATACTCACATGATGAAGAGAAAAGGTGGAGCTGGATATCATTGCTCTTGAGGTTCAATCAATTTAAGGGTTTTATAATTTTTTTTCTTTACTTTTCAATTTTGTGAATACAAATGCACACCAACAAGTGATGGTAATTTTTTTTTCTCAATTTTGTTGATTCATATACTTAAGGAAAATAACGGTATTTTAGGGTTTTTCATCTTAATACAAAATGATATTTTTTATTGCAAATCGACCTAAGAAAATATGATTTTGGATTTCTTAAATAGAAAAATAATATTTTGGTTTAAAATAATAATAATAAGAAGAATAATAATAATAATAATATAAAATAAAGCAAGAGGAGTGTAAATATAAAAAATTAGAAAGATCACAAATTTTTTAAGGAAATAGAAAAAAAATTGCTTTGATTTATATTAAAGATTCACATTAAGAAAAATAATAAAATCAGAAAATCAAAATAACGTTTTCTTCCCTCCATTTGATTTTCTTAATTTGATCTATTTCAGTTTTTTCGTTTAGATTTAGTTTTGATTACTGTATTGTAGATTTATTATTAAATTCTAAGAAATTGTAATTATTTATTGTTTTTAGTTTTTAAAAAGTATCATTTTTTTTCCGGTCCACTCACACATTATATTAAATAAAATTTTAAAAAGACTTCGTTACTAGTTTTTTGAAAAAAAAATCACATTTACTCTCCAATCTATAATTCATATTAAATAAAAGAAGAAAATTTTAAAAATCAAAATTTATCTCTATCTAATGTTATTTAAAATCTATATCGAATTTATATTAAAAGAAAATGCCCAATTCAATTTGATTTAAGATTAGATCAAATTAAATTTTGAATATAAATTTTCTCCATGAACAAACTAAACCTTGCTCACAATATTCGAATTATCTCTTTTTCATTTCTTTCTTATTTTTATATTTCGTTATCATTATTTTTAGCTCCACGTCATTTTTATTTTGTTGGAGATATCTATACCAGATCTAGTAGAACACTTTTTTTCTTCTTTTTCTACCTCTATAGTTAGACCTTTTCTCCAACTTTTTTTTTTTAATGGTGCACGAGTCCCCTATGTTATGTTTATTATTTTACATTTTTTTTGTCACTTTGTTAAACTAATTTTTTTTCAATGGTATATATTTATCTATATATCAAAAAAGAAAAAAAAAAGTAAGCCACTGTCAATTTTATTATTTTTTTAACAATGTTAATGTTTATATATATTTTTTTAAGTAAAGGTATATAAACTATACTTTTGGTCATTGAGATTTTAATTTTTTTTTCCTTGGTACTTAGAGTTTTTAAAAATAAAAACTTTTGGTCCATATTTAAATTGAGTTTCTATTTGACTCTTGGGATTTAAAAAATGACATGTTTCGTCCACAAGGCTTGAGATTAATTTTTAAATGATCCCCAAGGTTTGAATTTAACTTTTAATTATTGTTCCTTGAGGTTTAAAATTGGTTTCAAAATAGTCTCTAAGTAGATTGATTGTTAACTTATATAGAGAAATTATGATGTAACAGTCAATTTATGTACTAAGATATAAATTAAATAATATACTGGTTTGCTCTAAATTTGGACTTGCAAAAGGTTTCCCACTCCATTGATAAATGAAACCCACTGCTTTTGTTTTATTCTTTTCTAAAAAGGGATGAATTGAGTTGTGTAACCTAGGGAGATTATGGACATTTCATTGGAATATTATTCAAACAAAATTTAAGATAATCATAATACTACCCCTTTAGATGTCTATTGAATTCAATTGGATTGGTCTGACCTCTCGCTCGGATGTCAGACTCCCACCGCCGCACGATTGATAGACTACTTAAGATTCTAATGGTCTAGAATCAAAAAGTTAATGAAAGAGAATTTCACGAAAATGATGATTGAAATAGGGGCAAGGACATGCGTCATTCCCATCCCACCCAGTAAACATCTCTAATTACAGTCTTCATCTGTTGAAAATGGTGTATAGAATTAGGAGGAAAAATCCATATCCTAATCATTGCAAACTTAGGATGAACATTAGGTTAATTATTCTTTATGAATACATCATTATATCACATGAGGTAATTAAAATCGTTTGACTTCTTTTTTATTCTATAATTCTTTGGTAACATAACACTTCTTATTTGTTTTGCAGGTTTTCTGTTCCCCAAATTTATCATTGTTGTCACGTACAGGTCAATGTGTGTTTTTCTTGTCAAAATTTTGGTATCAGTAATAGACATTTGTTTCGAAATTGCTCTTTAGATGCCTTTCAATTATATGATTTCTCTAATTCTCATTGGGTAGGACATTCTATTGATTCACATTTGACCTCATTTGTTATATTTTTTTAGCTCTAATCCCAATTCCTGGTAATCTAAGAAACAATCAATAGTCTCTCATAGTTCCACAAAGGTGCTGAATATCGTTCTTTAGCTTCTACTACATGTTTTTGTTTCCAAGCCTCCTTCGCTATTATTCTAGCTCTTTCGAAATCCTATTTTTCAACAAAGAATCAAACATATGGCAATTAACTTTTTACCGATATATTTTAAAAAATTGAGCCAAGTTTGGAAAACTAAAAAAAATATTTTTTTTTAATTTTGCAATGAATTCAACTATTTTTCAATGCAAACCATCGTAAACAATTGGTAAGAAATGAGTTTAATTTTCAACTAAAAAAAAAGTTGGATATTAGACCCTCTTAGTTTTTTTATATATATATATTTTTGTAATAATATTTCGAAAGTGATTTTTGATATAAATAGAATGTTTTTGAATGATTAACTTTTTCTTTTAGAATAATTATGGATTTAACAAATCACTAATAACAGTAGTTAATTAAAATTATACAAGTTACTGAAATGACAAATAAATGACTTTTAGATTCTAATTTGAACGGTTTGAAGCCCATTGTGCCTGTTGGGAAAAGAATATTCTCTTTGCGCATGTGTGTAAGAATTAATCCAATTTTCTTAATTTCATTAAAAAAAAATTTCAAATTAACCCAAGTGTAAGCTTAAATAGAGTTTTCTGGCGCAAGTACCAGGGTCAAAAAAATTAGGCCCCGTTTGATAACATTTTATTTTTTATTTTTGTTTTTGAAAATTGAGCCTATGTATACTACTTCCACCTCTAAATTTTTTTATTTGTCATCTACTTTTTATCATGTTTTAAAAATCCAAGCCAAATTTTGAAAATTAAAAAAGGTAGATTTCAAAAAGTTATTTTTGCTTTTGAGATTTGGCTAAGAATTTGACCATTGTATTTAAAAAAGATTCAAAACATTATAAGAAATGGGGAGAAAATAAACTTAATTTTCAAAAATAAAAAATAAAAAAGAGAAATGCACTACAAGAAACATGATCACTTATAGCATTTTATTATAGCATCATATTAACTACACTATGAAAAAATAACAGAAAAAAGGCGGAAAATTGTTGTTCACACGAGATTTCAAAAGAAATTTATTTCATGGAACTTGAACTTTGTATTTGGATTATTTTGTGGAAAGCTAGTACAATCTCTAATACATAGTATTTGATGCTTTCAAAATAAACTATAAAATTGGTTGATTTTCTTGAACGATCGGCCTTTGGGCTTGTTGATCTTCTTGAGTGATCGGTCTTTGGGCTTCTTGATCTTCTATGGTGATCGGCCTTTGGACTTCTTGATCTTCTTGGGTGATTGGCCTTTGGCTTGTTGATCTTCTTGAATCAGCTTTATGCTTATTGGTCTTCTTCAATCGGCTTTGGGCTTGATCTTCTTGGAGGATTAGTGTTCGCACGAGGCTTCCAGAGAAACTTGTTTCATGGAGTTGAACTTAAGTTGGTGTTGATGTTGAGGTTGGTTTGATGTGATGTGGTTGGATCTCTAGTACTTGATCCTTTGATTCTCTCTCGGTTGGGTGGATGTGTTTGACTTGAAGAAGAAAAGCACCGAACGTTCTTGAAGTAGAAGTCTTAGAAGAGTGTTTGTATCTTCAAAGATCTTCTATGTTCTAGAAGTGCAGCTTCAGGAGTGTTAGGAGTATTCTGCTTGTTAATGAATTCTCTCTGGGCTCTCTGAATGTAGAATTATTTGTATCTTCAAAGGACTTCAGTCTTCTTCAGGTATGGTTAGTTTCAAGAGTCAAGGAGTCTTCTGATTGTAGAGAATTTCCTATAAGCTCTCTGGAGTATAGAATTGTTGACCTCTCCAAATGAGGAGAGTTTCTCTATTTATAGAGTTCACAGGTGAGCTTGGGCTCGGTTGATCCATGGGTCTGGCCTTTGGGCCTAATTAGTTGAACTTGGGCTTAGTTGGTCCATGGGTTTGGCCTTTGGGCCCATTTGATTGGATTTAGGCCATTTGGGTCATATTCAACCTATTTTTGGACTTAGTTCGACAAATTAGGCCAAATTAATCTTATCTGATTCAACAGTCATGATAAAAACACGTGACGTCATCGAAATTTGTCTTCAATTTCAATTCAGGACATATGTCAACTCCTAATTGAGCCCAAATTTAATAATTTAGAATTTCGTCATTAATTTAGTAAATGAAGTGGAAACTTGTGATTGGTCCAAAATTTCTCATTCAACAACTTGTGTATATGGGGGGATGAATCTCGAAAAATATAAAGTTGGAATCAAAATCCAAATATATTTGTTCTTGAATTTGACCTCAATTGATGTGTCAGTCAAACTATGAATTCAATAAATAAGTTTAACTTGAATTTGGGATAAAATTTTGAATATTGCCAAATTTATGAAAATATTTGAGCTTTGTCTCAATTAATTTGATTTGGATTTAAGATGAAATTTGGGATATGCCCAAATTTTAATAAAAGATCAATTGATATTTTTTTTCTTATCTGCAATTTATTTTGATTGAAGATAAAAACTCAATAGGATATTTGAATTTGGAATATGACCAAATTTTAATTTGGGATGAATTTTAGATCTTTCCCAAAACTTGATTTGGAAATAGAGATAAGAACCTAAATTTAGATGAATTTGATATAAAATTTGGAAGATGCCCAAATTTTAATTTGAGATTTTGAATAATTCGGCTTGAGGATAAGACTCTAGTGATCTAGTAATTTAGATTTGGGGTAAAATTTGGAATATGCCCAAATTTTAACTTGAGATTTTATCCTTAATAATTTGGCTTGAGGATAAAACTGTGATGATTTGGATTTGGGATAAAATTTGAAATATGTCCAAATTTTAATTTGGGATTTTATTTACAATTTAATCTGAACAATTTGATTTCGAATAAAATTTAGAATATGACCAAATTTTAATTTGTGATTTTTATCCACAATTTAAATGTCCAAATCTTAGTTGAAGATAAAAATAATGACAAAACCTAATAAAATCAAATTAGATAGGGAGTTTGTTTGATTTTTTTTTTTTTTTAATTTGAAATTAGGATAGAATCAAATTAGGAAATCTAATAAAAAAGCTTATATTTTGAATCAAATCTTTATTTGATTTGGATTTCCTAATTTGTTATGGAATCTAGATAATCTCTATAAATAGGACCCTAAGTCACTCCATTATTTTCATCCTCTCCTTTTCTTCTACACTTCCTTTCTCTCCTTTTTCTTTTCTTCTTCCAACGTTTTCTTTCTTTTCTTTTCTTTTTAATCTTTTTTTTATTTCCTTTTTTATTTCCTTTTTTATTTTTTCACCTTTTTTTTCCTTTTTTTTTTTCCTTTCAATTTTCCTTCCTTTTTTCTTTCTTTCTTTTCTTTTCTTTTTCTTTCTTTTGATCTTTTCTGTTTCGTTTTTTTTAACTTCTTTTTTTTTCTTCCAAGTGAAGCCGCATTTGAATTTTGGAGATGAAGCGAAACTGCATGAAGTTGCACTTGAATTTTGGAGATGAAGCAAGGCCGCACGACTTTGAAGATGAAGCGGGCCACGCAAGACTTTGGAGATGAAGCAGACCACGCCAGACTTTGGAGATGAAGCGGACCACGCCAGACTTTGGAGATGAAGCGGGCCACGCCAGACTTTGGAGATGAAGCGGGCCACGCCAGACTTTGGAGATGAAGCGGGCCACACCAGACTTTGGAGATGAAGCGGGCCACNCCAGACTTTGGAGATGAAGCGGGCCACGCCAGACTTTGGAGATGAAACGGACCACACAAGACTTTGGAGATGAAGAGGGACACGCAAGACTTTGGAGATGAAGTGGGCCACGCAAGAATTTGGAGATGAAGCGGGCCACACCAGACTTTAGAGATGAAGCGGGCCACACCAGACTTTAGAGATGAAGCGGGCCACGCCAGACTTTAGAGATGAAGCGGGCCACACCAGACTTTAGAGATGAAGCGAGCCACGCTAGACTTTGGAGATGGAGACATTTGAAGATGGAGTCGATCCATGTGCACCAACCATGAACTTGAAGATGGAGTCGATCCATGCACACCGACCATGAACTTGAAGATGGAGTCGATCCATGCACACTGACCATGAACTTGAAGATGGAGTCAAGCCATGCACACTGACCTTGAAATTGAAGATGGAGTGAAGCCACGCACACCAACCTTGAACTTGAAGATGGAGTGAAGCCAGACACATTGAACTTGAACTTGAAGAAGGAAGTGGAGCCATGCACACCGATCTTAAACTTGAAGATGGAAGCGAAACCATGCACTCTGATCTTTGAGCTTGAAGATGGAAGTGGATCCATACAAATTGACCTTGAACTTGAAGATGGAAGTGGAGCCATGCACACTGTTCTTAAGCTTGAAGATGGAAATGAAGCCATGCACACAGATCTTTGAGCTTGTAGATGGAAGTGGAGCCATGCATACCGATCTTAAACTTGAAGATGGAAGTGAAGTCATGCATACCAATCTTGAACTTGAAGATGGAAGCTGGCCCTATACACTGATCTTGAACTTGAAGATGGAGGAGTATCGACGGAGCCTCTAAACTTGAAAATGGAGAAGCATCGACGAGACCTTCGCGCTTGAATTTGACAAAGCATTGACAAATTCTCCGCAATTAAGTTTAACAAAGCACCAATGAATCTTTGGCAGTAGGCTTGACTTTGAGACTTTAATATGAAGATGGCATTGCGAAGCCTCCAAACTTGAGCATGAAGATGAAGCATCGATGAAACCTCTGAACTTGAAGATGGAGGGGCATGTGATCCAACCCTTGAACTTGGAGACGGAGAAGCAGCAATGCAAACATCGAATTTGGAGATGGAGAGGTATTAATGCAACCATCGAAGTTAGAGTTGTAGAAGTAATAGTGCAACCCTTGAACTTGGAGATGGGGAAGTAGCAGTGCGACCATCAAATTCGGAGATAGAAATAGAGGTGCAACCATCAAAGCAACAGTCTCAAAGCAGCGCCAACATCTTTGTAAAGGAGGCAAAATTGCAACTCCTTTTAGAGAAGGAGCGAAGTTGCAGGAAATAATATTTTTTTTTTTTAGGGGAAGCAAGGGAAGTCACACCAAACTTGAACTTCGAAGAGAGAGAAATGAAACATCCAAATTTGACTTCAAAGAGGAAGCGTGAAGCCTCCGAACTTGACTTCGAAGAGGAATCGAAGTGCCATTCCAAGTGTGTGCTTTTAGTTTACTGTGTTAGCTCCTTAAAGGGATGAACATCTTCAATTTGTCATGTAACGTCATACGTAAGGTGATTGTGGTACTCTTTTTTTATGGACTGAACTTAAATTTCTTTAATTTTCCTACATACCCTTGAAGAAAGGGATCAAGTCATGACGTAGTTTAAAAAGAATGTTTTTTTTTATGCGTGACTGAACTTAAATTTCTCTAAGCTACCTACGTACCCTTTATAATGACAGGGATCAAGTCGTAACATAGTTTGTACAAATTTTTTTTGGGGGGGGCCATTCACATTTTAAACTCATGCAGGCCAGGAGCATCATGTAGTTTAGGCTCTTGCGATGAGAAGCTTCTTCATTTAAACTTCAAAAGCTCTTATTTCATCATGGTTTTGATCACCCTCTTCATTTATAGGATTCGTGAATATGATGAGTTTTGGCTTCACTATCAAGAAACCTTCTGTACTTATGTGAACAGAAAATTTCCTCTTCATGTGTGAAGGGACACAATTGTGAATCTTTTCATTGTTGTTTTCTTCATGGAATGACGTCGCCTTCAAGATTTTCATCCTTCCTTTATGTTGATCGCTTGTTGTTTTGAGACGATCAAAAGAAGATGCTGAAGGTTGATCTTTCTTCGATTTGGATATACTTAGCCTTTTGAAGGTTGAAGTTCGAGTAGAAGTAGTTGTTGGACATTGGTCTTCATTTTCTACCGTGGCCATACTCAATCTTTGAAAGACTAAAGATCGAGCACTTGAAGGCTTCATACGATCGAAGACAAAAGTTCTTTGTTTCATTTCTTCCGAGTCATTGACTTCTTCGACAGTTATATGATTGTTGTTAACTTCCACTGTGCCAACAGTGTGACATGCAATACCTTCTGATACTTTCTCTGGATGATTATTGAGAAAGCTTATTGGGAGAAATTCTGCTGAAGTTGCCGACTGTCAGAATTAAGGAAAGTTTCTGTCTTCTTTCTTGCCAGGCTTAGGCTTCCTTGTCATTGATAACGGGCATAAATGCACGTTATCATAGTGCTAAGTTCTTAAACAATGCTGGTTTACGTTGATAAAATGTGTCAGATTGTGTCCAAAAAGCATTAAGTTTATTACATTGCGGTCGCATGCGTTCATCACATAGGAACAGTTGATTTTTATATTTTTATGTAGAATATGTGTTGACAGAAGATGGAAATTGCGATCATAGGAAATCATTGGTCGAGGACAGCATTATCGCAAGACCTTGCGGTGATTGTGTTCGCAAACATTTGCTCAAGAAGAATTGCCGCAACTTGGTAGGTGTATCTGGGTGAAAGGCATAATTAATCGCGATGGGATAGAAAGCTGATGATGGTCGAATCAAAATTAAGTTGACAACCACTAACGATAACAAGTTCATTCAGCTTTTCAATGACAAATATTCGGTGCATCAGTCAGGGAATTAAAGCCATCCCATATGTGCAATCATAAGAGAGAAGCTGCCTTTCATCCCAGAAGCTCCATAAATACCGAAGGAAACCTTCAGAAAAGGGGTTCGAAAATTCATAAGTTCAGATAAGATAGCTCACCACATCTTTATCCATAGTTTTCCTTTTTATTTTAAGGCGGAGCAAGAGAAGAATAGAGACGTCGGAGATCACTCAGAGCGACTGAAGAGAGAACCCTGAGGCGTAGAAGCAGAGAACGGGCCGACTCTCGCGAGAGCAAGATTATCTTTTGAACACGAGTAGAAAGACAATGTAAAAGCCTGGGAAGCAAGAGATTGCTACCAGGCTCTTTATTATATTCTTGCATTGGTGTTTTGTAATTCATCTTTATATTTATACAATGGAAGTTCTTATTCTACATCTGTTCACTCTTTTAGTATGCATGAGTAGCTAAACTAGTCGAATGGGTTGAGAAGAACTAAGCTAACATGACCTAGGAAGTTCGTTGCTTGCGATTATCTTGTGTTATATTGTGCCAAACATCCCTTTAGAGCTACTCGAGAGAGAGGCTAAAGAAATAACCTAAGACTTGAGAGAGCTAAGTTAGAATCTAGACTCGATAGAGCAAAATTAGAACTGCATAAACAAGAGATGGGGACTTAGAGATAGGCTCTATTTTCCAACCTGCATTGCATGCATCCTAGAGATAGAAATGATATTATGTGTTTGTCTTATTTGTGTGTGTGTCATTTTGTCATCGCATAAATAAGAATAGAGGCTTATGTGTAGGTCCTATAGACTTATCGCATATATCGCATGCGTTCTAGCCTTAGAAGACGTGGCTTTCGCACCGAGAGGTGGTTTACTATTGTATGCATGTTTCATGATCGCATAGCATGAACGCATCCTAGGAAGTGTTAGCTGGAACTTTTCTTAACCCGTTCACCGCATACTCATTGCATCTTCCGTTTTATCAACTCTTTTCAAGTTATATCAACTCTTTTCAAACTCCACCGCATTTGTTTATTTTTCACTACCGCAAATGACAACCTCAATAACTATTGATTTATTTGGTTACCGCAAAGTTTTCTTAAAAATTACCACCACAACCTGTTTTCCCAAGTCCCTGAGTTCGACCCTGGACTTTCCAGGAACTCAGTGGGGTTACACTTGGATTCCATTGAGAAAACTTGAGTGCTCAACGCATCAAGTTTTTGGCGTCGTTGTCGGGGACTTCGGAATAATAGTGTGCTAATGGTAATTTTTCTGATTTCTTTGCGGACTCTCAATCTCTGGCAAATTACGACGCGAAGATTGAGAGGACGTTCAGACGGAGATTAAGAGACTGCCAACAACAACAGACAGATAAAGAAGAGATGGTGGAGTAGTTTGGAAACGGAGCACCAAATGAAAATAACGTCATGGCGATACGAATCCTTCTGGCTAACGATTGCAATAGGCCCATTAAGGACTATGCATCGCCAAACCTCTATGATTTCTCTCCAGGAAACATGAGGCCTGCCCACGATGGAAGTAGATTCAAAATGAAGCCGGTGATGTTGTAGATGATTCCGACTACAGAACAATTCAGAGGGCGGCGTGGCGAGGACCCGCACGCCCACCTCCGAAGCTTTATTGAAATCTGCAACACTTTTGTATTCCCGAACATCTCTGCCGAAGAAGTTCGACTAACTTTGTTTCCATTTTCTCTGTGTGATCAGGCAAGAAAATGGGCATATTCCCTCGAGCTGGGAGAGATCACTTCATGGGAACAGATCATAGAGAAGTTCATAAAGAAATATTTTCCACCTACTAAGAATGCTAAACGAAGGAAACTCATAACAAAGTTTGAACAAGACATGGACGAATCGCTTAGCGATGCCTAGGCGAGGTTTAAGAGGTTGGTCCGGGACTGTCCACACAATGGTTTGCCAGACTGCCTTCAGATGGAAATCTTTTATCATGGTTTAAATGCCGCTTTGCAGACCACTGCCAATGCGGCAGCCGCTGGTGGTCTGCTTGACAAAACGTTTGACGAGGCTAAGAATATCTTGGATCGCATCTCTAAAAACCAGAGGATTGGGGAGAGAGTGATCAGAGATTGAAAATCAAGGATAACGATGCAAGTAATGGTGTTATTACTTTACTACAAAATCAGATGACCGCTATGATGAACTTAATTCAAGGAATTGTGATCAACAGCCCAACACTACAAAATGGGCAAATAAATGCAATTAGTCAAAATACCGCAAGGTGCGTGACTTGCAGTGATGGGCACGTAATGGAAGAATGCCCACATAATCCACAGTCTATTTTCTTTGTGAAAAATAATCCATTTTCGAATACCTACAACCCCGGGTGGAGAAACCACCCCAATTTTGCATGGAAGAATCAGTAGAAAATTTTCCAATCCGTGGCACAGAAAGAAGGGCCATCTAGATTCTTCCCGTGCAATAACGGTCAAACAAGCAACCAAGCCAGTAACTCGCAATCGCCGCAATCTTCTTCCTTGGAGACCCTGTTGAAGCAGTACATAGAGAAAAATGAAACTGTGCTTTGAAGTCAGGCTACGTCCATCTGCAATCTAGAACTACAGATGGGCCAGATTGCGAGCGAGCTAAAGAATAGGCCGCAAGGGGCTTTACCAAGTTCAACAGAACTCCCACGCAACCTAGGGGGAATCAGGTAAAGAGCAATGTCAAGTTGTGACATTGCAAAGTGGAAAAACTGTGGAGGGAGAACGAAAAAAGCCTAGCCGAACTGCTCCCATTGCGGCAGAAACTGAAATTGTGGTGACGCAAGAAGAAGAAGGAAAAAAAGAAGTAATAGAGCCAGAAGTTGCATCCACCTCAAAGCCAACGGAGAAGGGGACCGTGAGAGTGCAGTTACCACCTTTCCCGCAGAGACATAGAAAGAAAAAGAATGAAGAGGTACAGTACCAACACTTTCTGTCTATGTTAAAACAATTACATATTAATATTCCATTCAGTGAAGCGATTAAGGAGATGCCTGCCTACGCAATGTTTCTGAAGGATATGGTAACCAAGAAGAGAGGAGCTAATAAGTTTGCCACGATGGCTTTAACACAGAGTTCGAAATCAATCATTCCACCGAAGATGAACGATCCTGGGAGCTTTATTATACCCTACTCCATAGGAGAACTGTACATCAGGCAAGCTTTGTGTGACCTTGGAGCCAGCATCAATTTGATGCCTCTGTCAATTTTTAAGCAACTGAATGTGGGGCAACTTGCGCCCATAACCATGACTCTCCAACTGGCCGATAGATCTCTGGTGCATCCAAAGGGTAAGGTGAAGGACGTGCTGATCACCATTGACAAATTTATCCTACCAGCCGACTTCATCATCTTGGATTACGAGGCGGATAAAGATGTGCCTATCATCTTGGGGTGACCATTTTTATCAACAGGTCGTGCCCATATTGATGTGCATAAAGGGGAGATCACTTTGAGCATTAATGGAAAGAAGCTCAAGTTCAACATAATCTGTGCCATGAAGTTTCCTGACGAAGAAGACCTGCATGACTCAGACGACGACCAGAATTTGATTGAAGAAGAAAAGTTTCATGAATAGAATGAAGAAGAGGATGCAAGCACATCCATTGCGGCCTATAATGCGATCATAACAAAAACAAGCAAGGAAGAAGAGATTATCGCAAACCAAGAAGAAGAGCCAACAGAAAAAGAAGAAAGAAAAATAATGCAACCGTCCCTAGTAGAACCACCAACACTCGAATTAAAGACCCTACCGAACCACTTAAAGTATGCATTTTTGGGGCAGAATGAGAAGCTGCCAGTAATAATTTCCTTGGAACTTAATAAAGACCAGGTGAATGCATTGATGAGCATTCTGAGGAAACATGTGCGAACAATTGGCTGGACGCTCGCCAACATTAGAGGAATTAGCCAAGCGTATTGTATGCACCGCATTCGTCTCGAAGAAGACCATAAGGCAACAATCAAACATAAGTGCAGGCTCAACCTTACGATGAAAGAGGTCGTTAAAAAGGAGATCATTAAATGGTTAGATGCGAGCATTATTTATCCTATAGCAGATAGCACATGGGTCAACCCCGTGCAGTGTGTGCGGAAAAAGGGTGGCATGACGATAGTTCCAAACGAAAACAATGAACTAATACCGCAAAGAACCGTCACTAGATGGCGCATTTGCATGGACTACCGCAAGCTGAATGTGGCCACAAAGAAAGATCATTTCCCCCTACCGTTCATTGATCAAATGCTAGATCGTCTAGCTGGAAATGAATTTTACTGCTTTCTGGATGGCTATGCCGGATATAATCAGATTATGATAGCTCTAGAAGACCAAGACAAGACCACATTCACCTGCCCATATGGGACCTTTGCTTTTTGCCGCATGCTATTTGGCCTCTGCAAAGCGCCAAGCACGTTCCAACGGTGCATGATGGCCATCTTTTCAGACTATCTTAAGGACTCTGTTGAAATCTTCATGGACGACTTCTCTGTCTATGGGCACACTTATGAAGTTTTTCTAGCTAACCTGGAGAAGATACTGAAGTGATGCGAAGAGACGAATCTGGGGCTTAACTGGGAAAAATGCCATTTTATGGTAAAGAAGGGCATCGTGTTGGGGCACAAGGTTTCCCGGGGCGGGTTGGAGGTGGATAAAGCAAAATTAGAAGCAATTGAAAAATTTCCACCTCCAACAAGCATGAAGGTTGTACGAAGTTTCTNGGTTGGAGGTGGATAAAGCAAAATTAGAAGCAATTGAAAAATTTCCACCTCCAACAAGCATGAAGGTTGTACGAAGTTTCTTCGGGCATGCTGGATTCTACAAATGCTTTTTCAAAGACTTTTCGAAAATAGCACAACCACTAAGTGCGTTGTTGAAGGCTGATAGAAAATTTGATTTTGACAACAATTGCCTCAACGCATTCAGAGTTTTAAAGAGTGTGCTGATTACTACACCAGTGTTAATTGCACTTGACTGGACACTTCCTTCTGAAATAATGTGCGATGCAAGCGGGTATGCGATGGGAGCAGCTTTGGCACAAAAGAGAAAAAGAATCTTACATCCCATCACAAATGCAAGTAAGACATTAAATCCTGCTCATACCAATTACACCACCACAGAGAAAGAGCTTCTTGTTGTAATTTTTGCGTTGGAAAAATTTAGAACATACCTGCTGGGAACAAAGGTTTTCATCCATACTAATCATTCAGTAATAAAGTACTTAATGACAAAGAAGGACGCAAAGCCGAGGTTGATCAGATGGGTTCTTCTCCTTCATGAATTTGACATAGAAATAATTGACTGAAAGGGGACGGAGAACCCAAGTTGCGAATCACTTGTCCAGATTGGAAAACCCTGAGGTTGACCGCAATGAGTCAGAAGTGAGTGTAGTGTTTCCGGATGAGCAGTTATTCCATATTGAAGACTTGCCTTGGTACGCTGACATAGTCAACTATCTGGTTTGCGGACAATTTCCTGAAGATTATACCTACCACCAACAAAGGAAGCTCAAACATGAATGCAGATATTATTATTGGGATGAGTCGAATCTGTATAAAAATGGGGCAGACCAGATTCTGCGACTATGCGTACCAAATGCTGCTCAACAACGCATATTATCGTAGTGTCATGACTCACCATATGGTGGGCACTTTGGAGGACAGCACACCATAGCCAAGGTTTTACAGAATGGATTCTTTTGGCCAACATTGTTTAAGGATGCAGCTGACTATGTAATGAAGTGTGATCGGTGCCAATGCACAAGTAACATTTCATGGAAACATGCAATGCCGATGAACACCATCTTGGAGCTTAAATTGTTCGACGTGTGGGGTATTGATTTCATGGGACCATTCCCTCCCTCGAATGGTAAACATTATATTTTATTAGCCGTCGACTATGTATCCAAGTGGGTAGAGGCAGTGGCGTACGCCGCAAACGATGCAGCGGTAGTCTCTCAATTCTTGAAGAAAAACATTTTCACTCATTTTGGCACCCCACGTGCCATAATAAGTGATGAGGGGTCTCACTTTGTCAATCATACTATTAAGGAGCTACTGCGCAAATACAACATTCTCCACAAAGTGGCCACCGCATACCATCCGCAGACGATTTGTAAGGCCGAGGTGTCCAATCAGGAGATTAAGCTGATACTCGAGAAGGTAGTAAGGCCTTCACGAAAAGATTGGGCAAGAAAGCTCGATGATACGCTGTGGGCATACCGGATTGCATTTAAAACACCAATAGGTATGTCCCCATATGTGTGGTATTTGGTAAGGCATGTCATTTTCCTCTAGAGCTGGAATATAAGGCATTGTGGGCGGTAAAGAAGCTAAACTTTTATTTGAAGAAAGCAGGAGAAGCGCGAAAAATATAATTGGTCGAGCTAGAAGAATGGAGGATTAATGCATATGAGAACGCAAATATTTACAAGGAGCGCATCAAGCGCTGGCACGATAAACACATATGCGGTAAGAACCTCCAAGTTGGGCAGAGGGTCTTACTATTCAAGTCACGACTATGACTCTTCTCGAAAAACTTAAAGTCATGTTGGTCCGGACCATTCATAGTTAGACAGTATTCCTGCATGGCGCGGTTGAATTATCAAATGATGATGGAACTAACATATTCAAAGTTAATAGGCAGCGAATAAAGGCGTATCATGGAAAAGCTGACATCGCCAAGACGACTCCGTGGAACTAAGGAAATTTGAATAAAGAAGAAAGTAGGTGGTCCCGACGTTATCAGACGATCGAAATCCATCAGGGACGCAAGTTTTGGGAATCATGGAATCTTCAATTCTTCTCTATTACTCAGAATTTTCAATTCACTATATCTTTTCAGTCTTTATATATTCTTACTCTTATTATTCAAAAAAAAAAAATTGTGGTAAAAGAATGTTGTTTTGTTTAAAATTGTTTGACCCTCTCTCTGATTTTCTTGCAACGATCGAGGCACTGGATTGCGGAGACGTTACACGAAGAAGCAACTTATCTTATTCCGTCACCGCAATCCAAAGAAGATAGATCGCCGGAAAGAAGGTTGCATCAATACACAATGGAAGAGACAGCGCAAATTTGGGGGTTGTATTCTTCCTTATCTCTATTCCAAATCTTGCACTATCGCATCGCATTTTAGTCTTAAAAGTTTTATCACCGCATGCTATCTCTTTGCCAATTATGATTTCAATGATGAAAAACACACTTCTATTCCTTTCTTATATACTAGAGTCAACTTAATTTTAAGATAGTCACCTCACGAAATATTTCTAGAAGTTAGGGGTCTGCTAGCTTTCTTTCAAACTCTCTTTCTGATGCTTTTTAAGAACATCACAGGACTTCTTTCAATCTTTTGGCAATGAGGATATTGCCGCATTTTAAATTTGAGGGTGAAGTATTTATTTTCGACCTTGCTATTCTAAAAAAAAAAAAAAAAATTGAGAATAACAACTCCATTGTCAACGCAATGGGGAAACCCATGTTGATAAGAGCCAAGTTGAGAAGGGCACTTACCCGTAGTTGCATGTCCGCATGACACACGTTAGGGCAAGCCAAAACGAAAGTAAGTCACTAGGATCAACACATAAATAAATGACCGCAACTCTGCTGCCAAGTAGATATGAGTTTAGTCTGAGGAAGAGCGCATTGCTCGAAGTTGGATGTCCGCATGACACACGTGTGGGCAGGCCAAAATGAAGGCAAGGCACTTGGATCAGTGCAAGGTCAAAAAAATAATACTAATGTCAAGAAATATGTAAGGATAAAAACCAATTGACACCCCGATGGAAATGTTTTATTTTTGAAATAAATCATGCGATGTTCCGGAATTTAGTAAAGTCCTTTTGAAGGTTAAGCTTGTGATCCCTAGGTCATAGAAATATTTTAAGAAGAGACTTGAATAAGACTTAAGGGATTTTGGTGTATAGGAGTTGAATGATGTATCCTTGAGAAATCTAGGAAAAGAACATTGCGGTCAACTTGTTAAAGGAAATCTTTAGCTCATGCTTGAGGACAAGCATTGTTTAAATTTGGGGGTATGATAACGGGCAGAAATGCACGTTGTCATAGTGCCAAATTCTTAAACAATGCTAGCTTGCATTGATAAAATGTGTCAGATTGCGTCCAAAAAGCATTAAGTTTATTACATTGCGGTCGCATGCATTCATCACATAGGAACAGTTGATTTTTGTATTTTTATGCAGAATATGGTTGACGTAAGGCAGAAATTGCGATCATAGGAAATCATTGGTAGAGCGCAGCATTACCGCAAGGCTTTACGGTGATTGTGTTTGCAAACATTAACTCAAGAAGGATTGCCGCAATTTGGTGGGCACATCTGGGTTAAAGGTATAATTAATCGCAATGGGACAGAAAGCTAATGACAGTCGAATCCGAATTAAGTTGACAGTCGCTAACGATAACAAGTACATTCAACTTTTCAGTGATAAATATTCGACGCATCAGTCAGGGAATTAAAGCCATCCCATCTATGCAATCATAAGAGAGAAGCCGCCTTTCATCCCAGTAGCTATATAAATATTGAAGGCAACCTTCAGAAAAGGGGTTCGAAAATTCATAAGTTCGAATCAGTTAGCTCAACACGTCTTTGTCCATAGTTTTCCTTTTTATTTTAAGGCAGAGCAAGAGAAAAGTAGAGACGTATAAGATCGCTCAGGGAAACTCGAGAGAGAACCCTGAGGCGTAGAAGAATAGAGCGGGCCGATTCTCGAGAGAGCGAGATTATCTTTTGAACACGAGTAGAAAGACAGTGTAAAATCCTGGGAAGAAAGAGATTGCTACCAGGCTCTTTATTCTATTCTTGCATTGGTGTTCTGTAATTCATCTTTATATTTATACAATGGAAGTTCTTATTCTACATCTGTTCAATCACTTAGTACACATGAGTAGCTAAACTAGTCGAATGGGTTGAGAAGAACTAAGCTAACACGACCTAGGATGATCGTTGATTGCGATTATCTTGTGTTATGCTGTGCCAAACATCCCTTTAGAGCTACTTGAGAGAGAAGCTAAAGAAAAAACCTAATACTTGAGAGAGCTAGGTTAGAATCTAGACTCGAGAGAGCAAGATTAGAACTGCATAAACAAGAGATAAGAACTTATAGATAAGCTCTGTTTGCCAACCTGCATCGCATGCATCCTAGAGATAGGAATGATATTATGTGTTCGCCTTATTTGTGTGTGTGTCATTTTGTCATCGCATAAATAAGAATAGAGGCTTATGTAAAGGTCCTATAGACTTATCGCATATATCGCATGTGTTCTAGCCTTAGAAGTCGTGGCATTCGCACTGAGAGGTGGTTTACTAAATCAGGCCCAAGTATAAATCCAATTTAGGTTCTTGGTAAGTCCAGGGTTGAACTTAGGGATTTAAATTAAGCTAACGCAGACGTTGCGTTGTAACTGTTGTAAGGATATCCTAAATGAATGGAGAAATGCGTTATTTACACTAAGGTGTTGTGTGTATGCAAGAAGATACAAAAGGGTTGAGTAAAGAATAATGGGTCGTGTGGAAATGGATTTTAATGCAAGTGGTATGCGTTGATCTAAGTTGGATGTACACGAACTAGAATGTGATGTGAATGAGATGGTTTTTTTATCTTTGTTTATGCGTTAGACTATATTCAACACTTCTCAATGCGAATAATATACAATGTCTATCTCTAGTATGTATGCATCAAACACAGGATGCAATAAAAGACCAGTAAGTCTATCTCTAGATGTACTGTGCATTCTAACTCGATGTTGGCTTACTTATTCTCTCAAATAGTTTAAGCTAAAGATGCTCTTACCAATTGATTTAGTGGCTTAAGCATTTGAAATGGAATTTTGCATGAAGTATAGATGCATCCAACATAAACAAGAAATAAACAATGGCAAAGTGTGATAGAGTAAATATGTGAATTTATAAAGAAGCAAATTATCTTTACAAAAGCAATAATTAATCAGATGAAAGGATGAAAGTGATAAATGAGATGAAATGAAATGAAATGAGTCAAGCCGCAGAGTACAATCTCTTGTCCTCTTTGGCTCAATTCTAGTTGTGTACAATCACTTTTATAAGAATTGGACGAAGTGTCTCTCTCGAGCTCAGCTTCCTCCGCTCCTTGATCGGCGATGATGGTGGTTATCTTCTCTCTTGCTCTTCTTGGGACCACAACACAACTTTAAGGATTAAAACTAAGACTAAGGTAACATGGAGACTAAAAACTGAGAGTGAAAACTTGGAATTTCTGAACTTTGAACTCTGGAGGGGTTTCTTCTATTTATAGGCGTTGGCCTTTTATAGCTTGATGATGGGCAGCATTAAAGTCCATACCTTGGTCAGCCACCTGATACTTAGATGCTTTTCAGACGTCGCCCGCTGCAGGTGCCCATGCTTGCAAGTGGTGATTTGACACAAACAGCCTGAATCAATAAATCTTCCTTGCATTGAATCCCTTCGACGCATGGTTCATGCGTTAGACTTTGCCTGTGACACTTCATAATCACACGTTAGCCTCTTGTTGAAATCCTGCAATATAATGCGTTAGCGCCGCAGTACTTTAGTAATAAACATTCTTTTGCATGAGTTTGATAATGTTTGAGTAATTCCATGGATTTCTTCTAAAAATGATGAGATTTTATCATTAAAAGCCCTAATTGTTCCAACTTAAGAGCCACAATAACTTGTATTTCTACAAGTTATCACCATCCCCAAATTTGAACAATGTTTGTCCTCGAGCATTCCATAAATAATTCTTTGTTATCTCCTTTGTCTTTATTGTGCAGTGTTCACCTCTCATTATATTAACTTTTAAGCTTGAGACAAGAGTTTGGAAAATGTAATGCAGGTTGATTCTTTTCTAAAAGGAATAATGTTTTATTTCAGGTGCAACAAGCTTTTCGTCAACAACTCCTTTCGTTTCTCAAAACATTCCCTTTTTTTCTAAACCAACAATGCATTAGATGCTTTTTAAAATAGATGCCAGTTAAAAAGAAAAAGTATGAGTTTTCAATTACCCATGCATTGTTCCAGGTGTCCCATTTTCATTTTGACTTGCTCCCACGGGTGTCATGCGAGCATCCAACTTCAGGTGAGAGCCCTTTACAACTAAACTCATATCTAACAGTCATGCGTTTTAACATACAACTTCTTTAAAGTAGATAAAGGAGTTTTTGGGACGCATTGGTCTAGGAGACTAAACTTCGTTTTGGCTTGCCCCCACGGGTGTCATGCGAGCATCCAACTACAGCTATGTGCCTATTCCAACTTTTTAACTCATGCCACTTTGAGGTTTTTTTTTTTTTTTTTAGAGTAATGACAGAGGAGTTGCGTTTAACATTTTTTTTATTTTGTTTCCTTTCTTTTTTGATGTACTCAATTAATGCGTCTTAACTCGGATTTTCCTCATCCCCAAATTTGGAGATCAGCTAAATCCTCATTGCTAAAAGAGAAACAAAATTTGGAAAAGTCTTTGAGAGTTTCGAAAGGAGTTTTGATTTAAAGCTTGCATGCGTTAGAAAGAAAACATGTAGTCTTTTTAGAGAAGTTCAGGCTTTGTTGATTTTCCTAGCGCCTACTATGTACTTATAAATTTCATATTGCTACTATCATTGAGGTAAAGTAAAGCACAAGATTAGAAAATAGCTAAAGAACAAAAAAAGATATGCTAAGGTCAAACGCAAGAAAAAAAAATGATAGAAATTTTCATTGGATAACATGGAATAAACAAACAAGGCAAACAAATACAAAAGAATCATCAAATAAAGCAAAGTAAAAAATAACCAACACCCCAAAACTTATTGTGCTAGAACGTCATCCCTGCGTTCTTCTGTAGGGTCTTCATCCATAAAGCGCAGATGGTTTCTAAGGTGAACAAGTAACGGTAGTAGGGCAAACATTCTGACCAAGACCCGATTAATATACTGCGTTGTGTAAACAAATTGGTATTGTATACTTCTTGTTTTCTGTTGTAAATAATCCCTTAGAACCCTATTTTGTTGTTGAAGACCTTCAATGGATGCGGCCAATGGTCTGAGTTGATCACTAATGAAAGTTTTCAACTCCTTAATGTTAGTGCGTTGTTGTGGCGGTGCTAACTCTTCACTTCTTTCAACTAGGTCTTCAAAATTTCCTGTGTTACTCGATCCTAACCATGTTGGTTCAAAAATGACTAGAGAAGGCACAAAAGTTGGAATTGGAATTGGTGAGGGTGAAGGAAGGGGACAAGGGATTTCTTGATCTACATCGATAGGCTCTTGGTGCATTGGATCAAGACTCCCCTCTTACGGGCCACTGGTGAGTTTTGGAGAGTGAGGTTTAGGTCTAGCCGCGCTTCTTCATCTGTAAATGCAAGATCTGCTTCGTAATCTTCATTCTCTGAAGCTTCATCACTGTGTTCAATTATCCAGACGCGTATTCTTTTAGGGGCGCATTTGGAGGATCGAGGTCTGGCTGCCGCTTCTTTGCAAGGTAGGGCAGGCTGATGCGACGAACCGCGAAGCAGATGCTTTATCAACTTGATGTTCATCAGACCATCGATCTCCTCATAATCATCCCCCAGAGGGATGCCCCTGCGTTCACACAACACGCAGATCAGCCAAGGGAAATATAGTTATCCTCGTGGTTTTATTTTAATGGCTTTGATCTGATCCCTTATTATCCTTCCTACATCCAAAGGGATGCGCTGCATGATACAGTAAGTAGCCAAGATGCATTCTCTTGACAAAGTTTCATCGTGTGTTGTAGACATGATGCTTTTCTTAATTAGATAATACCACAAGTTCGCGTTTGGCTTTAGGTTCCTGGAAGCTAACATCTTTGCTCTATTTCTTGACGTTTGCCATTTACTTCCAGGCTTGGCTACCACTCTTAAAGCATCTTTTACTTGGCTTGGAGATGGTTGTTCCAAGATGCGGTTGCCTTTTGCGTCCGAGTTACTCGTGATATTGAACACTTAATTAATCTTATCAGCTGAGAAGTGCACCAATACACCATCAACAAATGCTGAACTTTTCGCCATGTCGAACTCACTACTGTAAAATTGGCAGACAAGGTTGGGCCAAATTCTTGTATGCCTAACACATAGGTGACCCCAACCCATTGCTTCCACAGTTTCAGTTATGTATGCTAGCAATGGGTTGTGTTCAGAAAAGAAGCCCTTTTTCTGCAAGAATGTCACTAAATTGGCGCTTCCTTCCTATGGTCTTTTTAGGTAACGCATCGGTTACCTTGCGCTTGCCTGCCTCATGTGCCTTGGCTTCCCGTGCCAGCTCCCTTAATTCATTTTCTAATTCCCTTTGGAGAGCTAACTTCCTTCGCTCCTGCCTTACGGGCTAATATTGTTCCAATTCCTTCTCTAACTTGTTATGCCTTGAGCAGCACCCATGCATTGAACCCTCAGGACCGGATGTGGACTTCTCTTCTTCTTCCTCCAAAATTAATTTTCTTTTTCTCATCACTCTCTTTGCTTTTGATGGCCCTTCATTCGCGTCAGATTGTCAAGGTTGCGACACGTCTAGGCAAACTTCCCTTTCTTCATCTTCTTCATTTTCTTCTTCTAACTCAGCTTGGAGCATCATTGCATAGCGCTCCGCTTCATCCATTTCAAGTGATGCGTTGGGTGGGTCAGAACGCATCACTTGTTCTTCTTCTTGGCCTTGATTTAGACTTGCCAAGATTACTCTGAAAACTTCTTGCTCGTCCCTTCGAGTCAATTCCACTAGTTCTTCGAGGTTTCGCTCTGACGCAGGACTATTAGAGCTGGGCCTTGGTGGAGTGATTGGTGGGGTGCCAAATGTGGTATGCGACGATCCAGGGGATGAAATGATGATGGGTGAATGCTGCGGTTGGCTAGTTACGTCTGCCTCAATCGAGTAAATGGTGGCTAAGGGTTGGATGGACATTGGAGGAGGTGAACGCACGGTGGGCGATGGTGCGTTATTGAGGTAAACAGGGATGGGGTCATGCGTCGTGCCCACCGAAGTGAATTGAAATGAATGGTGGTGGGACGGGCTTGGTGTAGGGTTTCTCTGCACCCACAGATGACGAAGGGCGTTGCTGCCTTGGTTTTGAGGGGGTTTTAGGTTTCGGTTTTGCGATGGTTTTGGGTTTTTGGGTGGTTTTAGAGGAAGGGTTTGTGGTGGCTTTGATGGGTTTCGACCGAGACGGTCACTGGGAAGTAGAAGAGAGCCCACCGTGCAAAGGCTTGGTTAGAACGATGGTTTTTGAAGTCTGGCGAGGGCTTGGAGGAGGTGATGTTGAAACAGACGAAGAAAAGAAGGAGCTAACCAGCGACACGTCTCCGAAGCTCATGGATTTGTTTTGGCTATCTGACGCGAAAGACATTGTTGCCGAAGAGTGATCGGAGAAATACGCATGATCGAACGGCGGTGAAGGCGAAGGGCGCTAGGGTTTTTTTTCTTTTATTTCGAAGAAAGCTTGAAGACGATGAGAGAAGAGAAAATGAAGAGTTTCGAATTTTATAGGTCTGGGGAGAGAGAATGGTGATGTCAGGTGGTGCCTGACGTCCGCATTTATTACAAAGTTGAAAAAACGTGCCTTGGGCTTCCAAGCACTCGAGTGTTTTGCATTTTCGAGATGCGTTCTTTCAATTTGGGCCATGTGTTAGACTTAAGTCTAACACGTTAGTTTATTCCCATCCTGATTATACACAACTTTTTTTATTTATTTATTCAAAACAAATAAATCTCTAACTAAGAAGCCAATAACAGTCATCAATCAATCCTAAAATCTCAAAGATATGCAAACAAAGTAAATTCAAACGCATTGATAAAATACAAAATGCAAGAGGAATGAGAAAAGAGGAAGCGTCCCTGGAATATGTGTCAATGTGAATGTAGGGATGCTTTGACGCAAGCCTCAGTTGGCTTTGCGTAATGCGAGAGATGACTTTTTTCGTTCTATGCCATCTTCAAAGTAAGGTTTCACTCTTTACCTATTTACTTTGAATGTATTTGTGCCATCCTCCCGCATTAATTCTACTGCTCCATGGGGAAGGATTGTTTTGATAATGAATGGTCCTAACCACCTTTACTTTAATTTTCCTGGGAACAAATGCAATCATAAATTGAATAATAAAACTTTTTGGCCAACAACAAACTCTTTCTTACTAATGCATTGGTCGTGCCAACGTTTGGTCTTCTCCTTGTAGAGCTTGTTGTTCTCGTATGCATTCAACCGCCATTCCTCAAGCTCATTGAGCTGAAGCTTGTGTTGATCACCCACGACGTCTAAGTTTAAATTCAGCTTCTTTACTGCTCAAAAAGCTTTGTGCTCCAAATCTAGGGGTAAATGACAAGATTTTCCAAATACTAACGAGTATGGAGACATACCTATGGGGGTCTTGTAGGCAGTCCTGTAGGCTCAGAGTGCTTCATCCAGCCTCTATGCCCAGTCTTTCTGTTATCGTTGACAACTTTTTCAGTATAGATTTTATTTCTCGATTTGATACCTCAACTTAACCGTTTGTTTGCAAGTGGTATTCGGTAGCGATCTTGTGCCTAACATTATATTTGGCAAGTAATTTAGAAATGATGCGGTTAATGAAATGCATACCTTCGTCACTTATCAGGGCTTTTGGCATTCCAAAGCGTGTGAAAATGTTCCTGGTAAGAAACTTAGATACAGTAGATGCATCATTTCTGGCACAAGATACTGCTTCCACCCACTTTGATACATAATCTACTGCAAGTAGGATATATTGTTGATCACAGGACAGGGGAAAAGGTCCTATAAAATCAATGCCCCAAACATCAAATAATTCAAATTCAAGAATATTGTTCAAGGGCATTGTGTCCCTTGATGAGATGTTTCCGGTGCGTTGGCAAGGGTCACACTTGCGAACATACTCCCTTGCGTTTTTGAAGAGGGTGGGCCAGGAGTATCCGCTTTAAAGAATCTTCGCAGTGGTTCTTTGCCCTCCAAAATGACCTTTGTAACACATTGACGCATTATGTCATGACACTCAGCCAAGATGCGTTGTGTCTCTTCCTCTGGAACACATTGACGCATGATGGAGTCGGGGCCTTGTTTATAGAGAAATGGTTCATCCCAAAAATAAAATTTGCTATCGTGTACTAACCGTTTCTTTTGCTGAGAGTTGAAGTTTTCAGGGAATTTCTTGGTAGTTAAGTAATTAAATATGTCTGCGTACCAAGGTTCCCTACCTTCAACTCTGAACAAGCTTTCATCAGGAAATGAATCTTTGATTTCATTTTCTTGGTCTTGTATTTCCTGATTTTCTAATCTGGACAAGTGGTCAACCACCTGATTCTTAGTCCCCTTTCTGTCCTGAATATCGATGTCAAATTCCTGCAATAGCAACACCCATCTTATTAATCTTTGTGATTTGTATAGATGGTTGCTGATGCAACAACTAAATAACATCTAAACTTCTCGATGCCAAACACTACAGCCAACATTTCTTTTTCCGTGGTTGTGTAGTGTTCCTGAGAGTCGTTTAGTGTCTTGGACGCATAAGAGATGGGGTGTATCAAATTTCCTTTCTTCTGCCCCAACATTGTACCTACTGCAACATCACTTGCGTCGCACATGAGAATAAAACGTTGTGTCCAATCCGGTACTATTAGTACTGGAGCTATAGTCAACGCATATTTCAGTGTTTCAAATGCGTCGCAGCAGGGCCGGTTTGCTTCTAATAATGCGATCAGAGGTTGCGCAATTTGAGAAAATCCTCTAACGAACCTTTGGTAGAAGCCAACATGTCCTAGAAAACTTCGTAGAGCTTTTACATTTGATGGTGGTGGAAGTTTAGCTATGACATCTATCTTGGCCTCATCAACTTCGAACCAAGCTTTAGATACCTTGTGGCTCAATACAACTCCCTCAGTCACCATAAAGTGACATTTCTCCCAATTCAGCACAAGATTTGTTTCATCGCATCGAGCGAGGACGGCCTCCAAGTTATCTAAGCATGATTGGAATGAGTCTCCAAAGACTGAAAAATCGTTCATGAAGACTTCCACGGTCTTTTCCAAGAAGTCAGAGAAAATTGCCATCATACACCTTTGGAATGTTCCAGGTGCATTGCATAGCCCAAATGGCATGCGCTTGAATGTGAACGTTCCGAAGGGACAAGTGAATGTTGTCTTTTCTTGATCTTCTGAGTCAATTAAAATCTGGTTATAACCAGAGTATCCATCAAGGAACAATAAAATTCTTTTCCAACCAGTCTGTCAAGCATTTGGTCAATGAAGGGAAGGGGGAAGTGATCTTTCTTTGTTTCTGTGTTGAGCTTTCTATAGTCCATGCAGATGCGCCAACCTGTGACAGTCCTTGAAGGGATGAGTTCATTATTGGTATTGACTATCACTGTTGTTCCCCCTTTCTTGTGAACGCATTGGACTGGGCTTACCCAACTGCTATCGGATATAGGATAGATTACTCCTACGTCCAACCATTTTAAGATTTCTTTCTTGACCACTTCCTTCATTATGGGGTTCAGCCTTCGTTGAGGCTCAATTGATCCCGTCTTCCCTTCTTCCAGCCTGATTTTATGCATGCAATAAGATAGGCTGATGCCACGGATGTCCGCTAGCGTCCACCCTATTGCACGCATATGCTTTTGCAACATCTGCAAAAGAGAATGTTCGTTAGGCTTGGTAAGATTCATGCAAATAATTACAGGTAAGGTTTTATTTGTTCCAAGGAAAGCATATTTAAGGTGACTAGGTAACGATTTCAACTCAAGTTCTGATGCTTCCTCTAGTGATGGACGCGTTGGTTTCGTCTGCCACTCACTCAGACTTGGCGGCTCGGGTTCTTTCACATTTTCTTCCAACGCGAGGACCTCGCATACTTGGGTCACTTCTTCTTCGGACAACTCTATTCTATTCAGTTGACACTCTTCACTATCCTGGAACTTTAATGCATTTAACACATTAAACTTCACTTTCTGATTGTCTACGCGCATAGTCAATTCTCCCTTATGCACGTGTATTAACACTTTCCCAGTGGCTAAAAAGGGGCGTCCAAGAATAATTGGTACATCCCTGTCTTCTTCATAGTCTAAAATGATGAAATCTGTTGAGAATATGAAGTTGTCAACTTTTACCAGAACGTCTTCAATCTTTCCTTCAGGGTACTTGATCGTTCTATCAACGAGTTGAAGAGTAACAGAAGTGAGTTGTGCTTTACCAATTCCCAATTTCTTGAAGATTGAGAGTGGCATGAGGTTAATGCTTGCTCCCAAATCACACAACGCATGTCCCACATCCAACCCTCCAATCAAGCACGGGACTGTGAAGCTTCCTGGGTCCTTCTTTTTCTTGGGTAGTCTGTTGCTCACTAACGCATTTCACCCCTGCGTTAGCGCAATTACCTTCGTCTCGCTAACTCTCCTTTTCTTTGTCAAAGCATCCTTAAAAAATTTGACATATTTTGACATTTGCTCTAAAGCTTCTATAAGTGGAATATTGATGTGCAAGCCTCAGGAGTTCAAGAAAACGCTTAAATTGTTGTTCATCATTTTTCTTCATCAAGCGTCTAGGGAATGGTGCATTCAGCGGCACCGTAGGTTTTCCCGCGTTAGACGTGCTTAGCTCTGAATGGCTTGTGGATTCAGGTGTTCTTTCTTCTTGATCTTCTAATACTATTGGGCGTGTGTTGAGTTCTTTTGAAGGATTACTGTTTCTTGGATTCATGGTTCTTTCTTCAAGAGCTTTGCCACTTCACAATGTCACTGCATGACATTGCTCCTTTCCATTATTATTCCCCGAGGTTTCAGTGTTGCTAGGCAAGACTCAAGGCTGCCTATTCTTCAACTCACTTGTTATCTGCCCTACTTGTATCTCCAGGTTTCTGATAAACGACGCCTGGCTTTTTAGCAACTCGTCATTCTGGGCGATATACTTCTTTAATAGGTTTTCAAGTGGAGATACTGAGCTCGATGCCTGACCTTCTTTATTAAAGGATTGTTGGTGCGGCTGATGCGTTGGTAGGAATGCAGGCAACGGTTCTTGCCTTTGCTGCTGGTTCACCCCTAGGTGGTGTGGCTCTTGTTGATTTCTTGTCCAAGAAAAAATTGGATGGTGCTTCCATCCAGGATTATATGTGTTTGAAAATGGGTTATTTTTAATGAAGCATACTGATTGCAGATTTTGTGGGCAATCAGAGTAGGAATGGGGATCTCCACAGCCCACACGGCTAACCATGGGCTGCACGAATGTTTCTACCTGATTTACCTTTTGCTGACTTGATGCGTTCCCTAGTGACATGTTCTGCAAAAGGTTTGTTGTCATAGTAGCCATTTGTGCAGAGAGTGTGGCAATCGATAGAATTCACATTCTGAGATCGCCTCTTCCTATCGGCTCTTGCGTCATAAGTATCATCAACCCATTCCATGTTGTGCTTAGCAATGCAGTCTAATATTTCCTTAGCTTCAGTATAAGATTTATCCATGTTACCACCAGCTGTAGCTGCATCGGCTACCATCTGAGATGCTCTGTTCAATCCACCATAAAAAGTCTCCATCTAGATGGTTAATGGTAATCCATGGTTGGGGAAATTTTTGACCAATCCCTTAAAACACTCCCATGCGACGCTCAAGGTTTCAGCTTCTTTTTGCTCGAAGTTCATGATCTCTCTACGCCTCCTTGTGTTGGTTGTGTGTGGGAAGTATTTTTGCATAAATTTCTCCACCAACTTCTCCCAGGTTGTGATCTCCCAAGGCTCCAGAGAGCATACCCATTGCTTTGCGTCGTCACGCAAAGAATATGGGAACAAAGATAGCCTGATCGCTTCTGGGGTGATTCTAGAAATCACAAATGAGTTGCACATTTCCAGGAAATGTTTCATGTGGGCGTGAGGATCTTCTCCAAGACCACCCCCAAATTTTCCAGCTGTTTGAAGCATTTACAGCATCACAGATTTCATCTCGAATCTTGTCCCATCTGGCGTTGGATATATGATCCCTGGTGAGAAATCATACAATACAAGAGACGCATACTCCCTCATGGGACGCGTACTACTGTTCGCCATTAGGATAGGATTTTGCACAGTGTGGGCTAGCTGTTGAGCTAAATTTTGATTTGCCTGTTCGTCTGCCATTTGTTACCTGGTTTGTTGTCTGAGAAGTTGTTGCCTTAACCTACGACGACGATTAGAATGATTCCTTCGTCGGAAGGTCCTTTTAACCTCGGGGTCGTATACAATATTAGGAGTGCTCTCCCTGCTCATAAATGTTTACAAGCTTCGGTTTAGTTTGTAATACTCCCTCAGCTGAAGTGTTCCTACAAAAGATACAAGCAAAACTTCTGGTTAGTTTTATTGCTGAATCCCCGGCAATGGCACCAAAAACTTGTTCATTGCTTTCGTGATTCGAGCTAGGAGTGTATTGTATAAAATTTTGAAAAATAAGTATGAATGATGCGTTGATGCATTGATGTATTCGTAACACGTTGATGCGTTAGAGAAGTGCAACAGAATGCATGACACTCCTCTATTGACGTTCAAGTTTTCCTAAATCAAACCCAAGTATAAATCCAATTAGGTTCCTGGTAAGTCCAGGGTCGAACTTAGGGATTCAGATTATGCTAACGCAGACATTGCGTTGTAACTATTGTAGGGATATCCAAAATGTATGGAGAAATGCGTTATTTACACTAAGGTGCTGTGTGTGTGCAAGAAGATACAAAATGGTTGAATAGAGAATAATGGGTCGTGTGGAAATGGATTTTAATGCAAGTGGTATGCGTCGATCTAAGTTGGATGTACACGAACTAGAATGTGATGTGAATGAGATGGTTTGTTTATCTTTGTTTATGCGTTAGACTATATTCAACACTTCTCAATGTGAATAACATACAATGTCTATCTCTAGATGTACTATAAGTTCTAACTCGATGTTGGCTTACTTATTCTCTCCAATAGTTTAAGCTAAAGATGCTCTTACCAATTGATTTAGTGGCTTAAGTGTTTGAAATGGAATTTTGCATGAAGTATAGATGTATCCAACAGAAACAAGAAATAAACAATGGCAAAGTGTGATAGAGCAAATATGTGAATTTATAAAGAAGCAAATTATCATTACAAAAGAAATACTTAATCAGATGAAAGGATGAAAGCGATAAATGAGATGAGATGAAATGAAATGAAATGAGTCAAGCCGTAGAGTACAATCTTTTGTCCTCTTTGGCTCAATTCTAGTTGTGTACAATCATTTGTATAAGAATTGGACGAAGCGTCTCTCTCGAGCTCGGCTTCCTCTGCTCCTTGATCGGTAATGATGGTGGTTCTCTTCCCTCTTGCTCTTCTCGGCACCATAGCACAGTTCTAATGATCTAAAACTAAGACTAAGCTAATAATGAGACTAAAAACTGAGAGTGAGAACTTGGAATTTTTGAAATTTGAACTCTGGAGGGATTTCTTCTATTTATAGGCGTTGGTCTTCTCCAGCTTGATGATGGGCAGCATTAAAGTACATACCCTGGTCAGTTGCCTGACACTCAGATGCTTTTCAGATGCCGCCCGCTACAGGTGCCTATGCTTGCAAGTGGTGATTTAACACAAACAGCCTGAATCAATGAATCTTCCTTGTGTTGAATCCCTTCAATGCATAGCCCATTTGTTAGACTTTGCCTGTGACACTTCTTAATCATGCATTAGCCTCTTGTTGAAATCCTACAATATAATGCGTTAGTGCCACAGTACTTTAGTAATAAACATTCTTTTGCATGAGTTTGATAATGTTTGAGTAATTCCATGCGTTTCTTCTAAAAATGATGAGATTTTATCATTAAAAGCCCTAATTGTTCTAACTTAAGAGCCACAATAACTTGTATTTCTACAAGTTTTCAGCATCCTAGGAAGTGTTAGTCGAAACTTTTCTTAACCCGTTCACCGCATACTCATCGCATCTTCCGTTTTATCAACTCTTTTCAAACTCCGCCGCATTTGTTTATTTTTCATTACCGCAAACAACAACCTCAACAACTATTGATTTATTTCGTTACCGCAAAGTTTTCCTAAAAATTACCACCGTAACCTGTATTCTCAAGTCCCTGAGTTCGAACATGGACTTACCAGGAACTCAGTGGAGTTTACACTTGGATTTCACTGAGAAAACTTGAGTGCTCAATGCAATTCCATCATCGTATTTCATCCATAATTCCACAACATAAAATAACGCATCAGTCATCTTTTTGCCTTTCTTTTTATGAGTCTTGTTCCTTCTTTTATAGCTTTGATAGGAACGTGATTCTTTTTGGGTTGAGTTTGCCTGTCTTCTTTTTCGACAAGTTACAACTATCCACCCTTCGTTGTTATCTCCAACGAGCTCATCTTTCTTTTTGAAATTTACTGTTTGAATCTCTTGCTGGAACCAAACAACTATAGGCTCAAAGACTTCGAACTGGATCAGGCTTTGTCTTTGAGCATGGGACATAGACAGTGTTGGAACACTTGAAGTTGCCGCTACTGTGGCGTGATTTGTCTGAGCTATTTAATCCAAATCTAACTCAATCTTCTTTTCACGAGCCAACTTCAGAATTCGTTCCTTCAGCACAAAGCACCTTTCAACTGGGTGACTAACGACCCGATGATACTTGCAGTAGTTAGGATCATCTACCTTTCCTACTTGTTTCGGTCGCTTGCATTCCGACAGCGGAATAAGTTGTTTCTCTAGCTCTTACTCCAACATATCTGCCACATCATGGTCAGAGAATGGATAAACTTTCTCTTGTTTTTTTTTTAAGAGTAGGACGATGCTTCTCGCCCTCATTGTGCCTTCTTTCAAATTTTGTTTGTTTTCCTTTGGAGGAAAATTTCTGTAGGGTCACATGAACGACCATAGATTCTTTTGTGGCACTATCCACGATCATTTCAGTGCCCTTGGATTCATTCTTGTATTTTCTCCTTTCTAGGACTAGGAAATCTTTAGTCCCCCTATTGGCGATGCTCAACTCCATATCATGAGCGCATGTTGTCAATTCCTCTAACGTACGAGGTTTTATCCTTTGTAGAATGTACAGAAGCTCCCAATGCATGCCTTGAGTGTACATCTCTACTGCAGATAATTCAGTGAGTCTATCTTTGCAATCCAAACTCAATGCTCTCCATCGGTTGATCTGTCTCTCCCTTCCGCTCTTTGGTGTTTGTCAGCTTCCTCATGCTAACAATGCGCCGTGTACTGTAGAAGCAGTTCAGAAACTCCCTTTCTAGCTGTTCCCAACTATCAATCACTTCTGGCTCCAAATTAGTATACCAATTGAAAGCATTTCCTTTCAAGGTACGGACGAACTACTTGACTAGCTGGTCTCCTTTGGTTCCTGTATTTTCACAGGTTTCAATGAAGAGTGCAACATGTTGTTTTAGATTGCCCTTTCCATCGAACTACTGAAACTTTGGAGGTTGATACCCAGCTGGCATTCTTAGGTTGTTGATTCTCTTGGTGTACGACTTGGCGTACATAAAGGAAGACTGTGATGGTCTTTCGTACTGAACCTATATGGAGTTTGTTGTAACACCCCGCACATTTTTTAATAATAATGTAATTTCAGTAACTTTATTATTTGGAATTTCAGTAATTGTATTAGTTGGAGGGCATTTTTGAAATTTTGGACTTCAAGTATAAGTGGGGGAAATTAATTGTTTGCGTGAAATTATTCAAACTGGAAATTAATGGCAGGAATTAATTTTCTTTTGAAACGGAAAGGAATTTAATAGTATAAAACGGAAAGGAATTAAATATAATTATATTTATTTCCTTTTTTGTTTTATTATTATTATTGTTATTGTTTTTAATAAAAAGTCAAACCCCACCCCCTTTTCTTCCTCACGTTCGTGAGCCCGTCCGACGCTGCCTAAAGCCGCCACGTCAGTTTCTTCTTCATGACCTCCGTCCACCACTGCTCAAGCGTCGTTCGATTTGGGTAAGATTTCTGCCGTTTGGGTTTGTTTTCAATTGATTCTTGAATACTCATTTACTTTTGGTATCAATTGGTTGATATCCATTGTGTTTCAACTTTGGATTCAAGTTTGTGAAGGTATTGAGGTGTTATTCAGTGAAGTTGGAGTTTGTTTTAGTGAGTTTTGGTAAGTTTTATGCTTTGATGACCCTCTTGTGGATTAATTTTGGTTGTTGATAAATTTTGGTAAAGTCATTTGGAAGTGATTTTTTTGACGAAGCTACATATGGATAATTTATTTGAGATATTGGTAGTGAAGTATGTATTTGATTCAAGCTTTAATCATGTAAGCCTAATTTAAAATTATAATTTGGGGGTTGATTTAAGAATTTCATTCAAGGTGAAGAAGAGTTTGGTTTGCTAATTATTTGGACTTAAAATTGGAGGTTTGGAAGGTGAATTCGAATTGGACCACACCTTAGGTAAGGTTATCTGGAAATATTTTATAATATTTGGGTGTTTGGAATTTGGCCTTAACTATTAATTTTACAGCTTGGTTTATGTTTAGTCTTAATTAAGAATTCAAGAATTTCACAAAGATTCAATTGCTTTTTGGTTCGATATCAAGGTAAGTAATCTTACTACTGGAACTGCCTACGGGCAAGGCATTAGATGTATGCTAGCATGTTAAATAAAGTGGTAGAATGACAACATGAAAGATTGATAGTATAACATGATTAAAGTATGTTCTGTTACGAGATCCGAATTATTTATTTATGCACATAGACACTTGAATGCTAGTATGAGATGGTATGTGCTTTCATGGTTGTATTTGATCTGATGATGTTGAAGTATACATGTATCTTGCTGAACCATGATGTTGAGATATATGTGTATGTTGTAGAGCCATGATGTTGAGGTTTATATGTATGTCATAGATGAATACAGTGATGATTATGATGTTTAGATTGTGCAAATGTCCTTACTGATTAGTTAGATGCCTATTAGATTTTTTGTTTCCTTTGGGATTCACCAGTTTGGGTCTCCTTTGTGATTCACCAGTTTGTGTCTCCTTTGGGATTCACCAATTTGTGTTTCCTTCGGGATTCACCAATTTGTGTCTCATTCGGGATTCACCAGAGGTAGTGGGTATACTTAACTACAGTAGGATAGGACTCAGTCTCCTTCTTGTTTCATGTGCATATGTGTCCCATGAGGACTAGACTGTTTATATGTTTCACCAGAGGTACGTATCTAGAAGACATAGATGCCCAGCCTGACCCCAGTAATGGGGTTACTTACTGAGTATTTTATACTCATACTTTCTCATGTTGTTGTTTCAGGTAAGGGTATAGATGCACTGGCGATGGACAAGTGGAATTCGTGATCGAGCCACTGGGACTAGTTTTTATGCTTCCGCATCATGAAATTTAAAGTTCTTTTCATGTTTCTCTTAACTTTTAGTTTTGATGTTTAAAACTTACTTTTAAGAATCGTTTTTCAGATTTATTTATTATCCTTTATGATTTATGGGTACCCTACTATTGATTTAGTATTTGAATTTAATGAAAGTCTTTTGAACTTACCTTTTTTAATTAGCATTTATTTCGCTATAACCGAGTGTCGTTTTGAGTTCCACGCATGCATATATTTAGTAACGGCCTAACTTGAGTCCTAGGGGGTCGGGTCGTTACAGTTGGTATCAGAGCCCATGTTTTGGGTTCGTAGACTGACTTACTATGTAAGTCTAGATTGTCTCTGTGGCCCATGAACAGATTCCTCTTCATCGCCAAGTACGTCTTATCAATTACAAGTTTTATGATAGTTATGCATTAAAATATTTGTTTAACTTAAATGCACCAGTTATGTTCTAATGCTAGGTTAGTGACTCGTTAGAAGTTATTATAAGAGGATTATCAGGTACGACACTACAAAAGGAGAAAAGTAAAATAGAGTAAATTATGAGGTCACTTGACACTAGTTAATCTCATGGAAATTATGTTAGAAATGAACAAATATATACCTCAGTTCAGCAATGTTAAAGGTTGATGAAACTATGTAGAGTTATGACAATTTAGAAATGAAGGTATTTATATGTTTAAATCCAGGAATGAAATTGTCTTGACGATAATTCATTAAGGATAGTGTTATGTTTGGAGGTGCAGTTGGAGGCGGTATAAATAAATTTCTTCATAGGCCACATACTCAATTATAAGGTTATTGTTTTATGGATAAGAAGAAAAAAAAAAAGGACTATGAATTTATTAAAGGTTCTAAGATATTAAAACCAAACATTTTGAGAGGAATTTTGGAAAGGATTAATAAGTCATAATCACTTTGGTAATACTATGACTTGATGGACTAGGTAAAGTATGTGTAGTTAATGTCATTAAAGGAAGCTAAAATAGTTGGATATGACCTTAGACTTAAAGGGGTTAAAGTAAGGTATTATTTGTTTAGGTTGGAGGATTATTTTAGTATACCTAGAATAAACCTAGAGCCTTATTGTGTTAAGGAGATCCAAGTTAGACATATTTGAAGAAACAAAAGTCTTTTGGAGTTTAAACGTATGCAAGTTGGCAAAGAGGAATTCTACAAGATGGAAATTCTTAGTGAGAGAGATAAGATTTATGGAGGAGTTAAGTAAAATATAATTTAGTAAAGAGATTATGTTCCACATGGAAAGTGGAAAAAAAAAGGAGGTGTCTTGAATTTAGTGGTTTTATCAGAGATAAGTATGAATGAGAGAAAAGTATCCAAGAAAGTTTACTCTTTTGGAAAGAGAAAGAAATTTAATATGTTCGAAACTCCTAGTTAAGTATGGTTTGAAGACTTGATAAGAGGGGTTACAAGGTATTTGTTTTGGTGTAAAAGAAGAATACCTCATTATCATGTGGAACTTTAGGACAATATGTGTTAGATGGAAAGATAGCTTAGGTAGGTGATTGGTATGGAACTTTGTTTTAACACAAGAATCTATTACCGAAATAGAAGATTGAGAAGGGATAAGTTAAAATAGAGTTACTAGTAACAGTAGATGTTCGAGGACTATTGATATGGTATGTTGAAGCTTCATTAGTTAAGAGATAAATCATTGAGAGCATCAGTAAGATTTAAGGGATTTTGACTTTATGTGCAAGTTGGAAACATGAACTAGCAAGACCATTAATTTGATTGAAAAAGGAAATTAATCCAGCTCAAGGTAGCCAAAAGTGGTATATGCACAAAAGTAAGTAAGTTGGATCTTCCAATATCACCATTGACATAAGGGATAGACTAGTAATAAAGTTGAGTTGATAGTAAGAAGTTGCTATAGGTGAGTTTGGAGCAGTACCAGATAATATGTTTTCCCTTCCATTAGCAATGAGTTAACCAGCTCTAGGGAGTACGAGTAATTTAAGCTATGACTTATGAGTCAAGAAGGTTTTATCGTTAAAAAAAATTAAACGAACTTCAGAGATCAATTTCGGTTATTACGAGGTTATGGAAATGTGTTATCAATTGTCTGATGCTTTAGCATCCAGGGACTTCGAAACCTCATTTTCGGAGGGAATTCTAGACTTGTTCGCAGCAAGGCCTAAGTAATGATATGTGATTGTTTCAAGCCTAAAGAACAATATGAGGATGGCTCAAGTAAGTTTTATAGCTCATGACAACATAGAGCTTCATGATGAGTTTCTCATGAATGTGAGACTTAATTAGATAAAGTTATTCTCAGACATGTAGAACCTAGGAAAGACATCATAGTTGGCGCTTCTAGAGTAGAAGTAGTTTAAATGTAAGTTCTGGTACGTATCTTCAGATGACGCATTATATAGTATGACCAGTTTCTTCACTGCACATATGAAGTTTTCCTAGTGACAAAATGGTAAGTTCAAATGTATGTTTTTAGTGGATAAGATTTTCTTAAGCTCACAATAGTTTTCATAGTTCTCAGCTTGAACGTGTCAAAGTATTGTTGGTTTTCAGCATCTTAAGTTTCATAGTTATATATGGAAGGGGTTGCCACACCTCTTTGATGCTAGTTTCAGCTATGTCAAGCAACGACCCTCGTTTTACATCTAGTTTTTGAAAGAGTCTCCGATAAGGTGTTGGATACCCAGTCAGAATGTATTACAACTTTTAGCTCACAGACTGATGGTCAAACAGAGTGTTTAAACCAGATATTGGAAGATATATTGCGCATCCGTGCAATAGAGTTTTCAGGAAGTTGGGACTCTCACCTGCATTTGATGGAATTGCGTATAATAGCAGTTACCATGCCACTATCGGCATGTCGCCATTTGATGCCTTATATGAGAAGAGTTGCAGGTCTCCTATATGTTGGGATGAGGTAAGGGAGAGGAAGTTGCTAGGGTCTGAGCTAGTACAAACCACAAATGAGGCAATACAGAAGATCGGAGCTCGTATGAAAACGGCTTAGAGTAGGTAGCAAAGTTATGCCGATGTAAGACGTAAGGACCTAGAATTTGAGAATGGTGTGAAAGTGTTCTTAAAAGTGCCACCCATGAAAGGTATTCTAAGGTTTGGCAGGAAGGGGAAGTTGAGTCCGAGATTCATTGGACCTTTCGAGGTCTTGGAGCGAGTTGGCTCCGTAGCTTACCATTTGGCATTGCCCCCAACACTGTCTTCAGTTCATAATGTCTTCCATGTTTCGATGCTAAGGAAGTATGTGACAAACCCATCCCATGTAGTTGACTATGAGCCCTTACAGTTGAATGACAACTTGAGATACGAGGAGAAGCCTAAAAAGATCCTCGCCAAAGAGGTAAAAACATTGCGCCATCGAAAAATTGCTTTTGTGAAAGTCCTATGGTAGAATCACTAGTTCAAGGAAGCTACCTAGGAGCGAGAGGATGAGATGAAGGCCCAGTACCCGGAGCTTTTTCAAGAATGAACTTTCGAGGACGAAAGTTCTTTGAGGAGGGAACAATATAACACCCCGCACATTTTTTAGTAATAATGTAATTTCAGTAACTTTATTATTTGGAATTTCAGTAATTGTTATTAGTTGGAGGGTATTTTTGGAATTTTGGACATCAAGTGTAAGTGCGGGAATTTAATTTTTTGCGTGAGATTATTCAATGAAATTAATGGCAGGAATTAATTTTCGTTTGAAACGGAAAGGAATTTAATAGTATAAAATGGAAAGGAATTAAATGTAATTATATTTATTTCCTTTTTTGTTTTATTATTATTATTGTTATTGTTTTTTATAAAAAGTCAAACCTCACCCCCTTTTCTTCCTCACGTTCGTGAGCCCGTCCGACGCTGCCTAAAGCCGCCGCGTCAGTTTCTTCTTCATGACCTCCGTCCACCACTGCTCAAGCGTTGTTCGCTTTTGCCGTCACTGGATCTATCAATTTGGGTAAGATTTCTACCGTTTGGGTTTGTTTTTCAGTTGATTCTTGAATACTCATTTACTTTTGGCATCAATTGGTTGATATCCATTGTGTTTCAACTTTGGATTCAAGTTTGTGAAGGTATTGAAGTGTTATTCAGTGAAGTTGGAGTTTGTTTTAGTGAGTTTTGATAAGTTTTATGCTTTGATGACCCTCTTGTGGATTAATTTTGGTTGTTGAGAAATTTTGGTAAAGTCGTTTGGAAGTGATTTTTTTGACGAAGCTATATATGGATAATTTATTTGAGATATTGATAGGGAAGTATGTATTTGATTCAAGCTTTAATCATGTAAGCCTAATTTAAAATTATAATTTGGGGGTTGATTTAAGAATTTCATTCAAGGTGAAGAAGAGTTTGGTTTGCTAATTATTTAGACTTAAAATTGGAGGTTTGGAAGGTGAATTCGAATTGGACCACACCTTAGGTAAGGTTATTTGCAAATATTTTGTAATATTTGGGTGATTTGAATTTGGCCTTAACTATTAATTTTCAAGCTTGGTTTATGTTTAGGCTTGATTAAGGATTGAAGAATTTCACAAAGACTCAATTGCTTTTTGGTTCGACCTAATATCAAGGTAAGTAATCTTACCATTGGAACTGCCCACAGGCCAAGCTTTAGTTGTATGCTAGCGTGATGAGTGTATGTTATGGTAAATGTTAACATGTTGATTGATAGTACGACTTGAATCAAAGTATGTTCTGGCACGAGTTCTAATTTGTTTAAATATACACCTAGGCACTTGATTGTTAGTATGAGGTGGTATGTGTTTTCATATGTTGGTATCTGATCTGTTGATGTTGAGGCATACTTGTATGATGTGGATCTATGATGTTATGGTATACATGAATGTTGTAGAATATGTTGTTGAGGATTATGTGTATGTGCTACAGCCATGGTATCGAGGATTACATGTATGTCATAGATTCGTACGGTGTTGATTTTTTGAATGTTGAGGCTGTGTGAATGTCCTCACTGATTAGTTACATGCTCACTAGTTTGTGTTTCCTTCGGGATTCACCAGTTTGTGTTTCCTTCGGGATTCACCAGTTTTTGTTTCCTTCGGGATTCACCAGTTCGTGTTTCCTTCGGGATTCATCAGTTCCTGTTTCCTTCGGGATTCACCAGTTTTTTGTTTCCTTCGAGATTCACCAGTTTTGTGTTTCCTTCGGGATTCACCAGTTTGTGTTTCCTTCGAGATTCACCAGTTTTGTGTTTCCTTCGGGATTCACCAGTTTTGTGTCTCCTTCAGGATTCACCAGTTTGTGTCTCCTTCGGGATTCACCAGTTTCTGTTTCCTACGGGAATTCACCAGAGGTAGTGGGCTTACTTAACTACAGTAGGATAGGACTCAGTCTCTTACCTGTTTTATGTTGTATATATGCCATAGGTGGGTATCTAAAGGACATAGATGTCTAGCCGACCCCTGTGGTGGGGTTACTTACTGAGTATTTCATACTCATTCTTTTTTATGTTGATGTTTCAGGTAAGGGTAGAGATGCACTAGCGATGGCACAGCGGAATTCGTGATCGTACCACTGGGACTAGTTTTTACGCTTCCGCATCATGAAATTTAGAGTCCTTATTTTTTCCTTAATTTTAAGTTTTACTGTTTGAAACTTATTATTAAGGATTGTTTTTTTAAATTACTTTTAATAGTCTTTAGGAATTATGGGTACCCTATTATTGTTTTAATAATTACATTTAATAAATGGCTTTTGAACTTCTCTTGTCTATTTAGCATTTTTTTCAACATTACTGAGCGTTGTTTCAAATCCTATGCATGTATTCATTTTAGTAAAGGCCTAACCTAAGTCCTAGGGGGTCGGGTCATTACAGTTGGTATCAGAGGATGAGATGAAAGCCCAGTACCCACAGCTTTTTCAAGAATGTACTTTCGAGAACGAAAGTTCCTTGAGGAGGGAAGAATGTAACACCCATTTTTTTCTCAAGAATGAACTTTCGAGGACGAAAGTTCTTTGAGGAGGGAAGAATGTAACACCCCGCAAATTTTTTTTGTAATAATGTAATTTCAGTAACTTTATTATTTAGAATTTCAGTAATTGTTATTAGTTGGAGGGTATTTTTGGAATTTTGGACTTCAAGTATAAATGCGGGAATTTAATTGTTGGTGTGAAATTATTCATTTTGAAATTCAAATTGAAAATTAATGGCAGGAATTAATTTTCTTTTGAAATGGAAAGAAATTTAATAGTATAAAACGGAAAGGAATTAAATGTAATTCTATTTATTTCCTATTTTGTTTTATTATTATTATTATTGTTTTTTTTTAATAAAAAGTCAAACCCCATCCCCCTTTTTTTCCTTACATTCGTGAACCCGTCCGACGCCGCCCAAAGCCACCACATCAGTTTCTTCTTCATGACCTCCGTCCACCACTGCTCAAGCGTCGTTCGCTTTTGCCGTCACTGGATCTATTGATTTGGGTAAGATTTTTGTCGTTTGGGTTTGTTTTCGGTTGATTCTTGAATACTCATTTACTTTTAGCATCAATTGGTTGATACCCATTGTGTTTCAACTTTGGATTCAAGTTTGTGAAGGTATTGAGGTGTTGTTCAGTGAAGTTGGAGTTTGTTTTAGTGAGTTTTAGTAAGTTTTATGTTTTGATTACCCTCTTGTAGATTAGTTTTGGTTGTTGAGAAATTTTGGTAAAGTCATTTGGAAGTGATTTTTGACGAAGCTACATATGGATAATTTATTTGAGACATTGATAGTGAAGTATGTATTTGATTTAAGCTTTAATCATGTAAGCCTAATTTCAAATTATGATTAGGGGGTTGATTCAAGAATTTCATTCAAGATGAAGAAGAGTTTTGTTTGCTAATTCTTTGGACTTAAAATTGGAGGTTTGGAAGGTGAATTTGAATTGGACCATACCTTAGGTAAGGTTATCTGGAAATATTTTGTAATATTTGGGTGTTTGAAATTTGGCCTTAACTATTAATTTTAAAGCTTAGTTTATGTTTAGGCTTCATTAAGGATTCAAGAATTTCACAAAGATTCAATTGCTTTTTGGTTCGATCGACCGAATATCAAGATAAGTAATCTTACTACTGGAACTGCCCACGGGCCAGGCATTAGATGTATGCTAACATGTTGAATGAAGATTATGGCAGAATAACAACATGAAAGATTGATAGTACAACATGATTAAAGTATGTTCTATTACGAGATCCAAATTATTTATTTATGCACATAGACACTTGAATGCTAGTATGAAATGGTATTTGCTTCCATGGTTGTATTTAATCTGATGATGTTGAGGTATACATGTATGTTGTAGAACAATGATGTTGAGATATATGTGTATGTTGTAGAGCCATGATGTTGAGGTTTATATGTAAGTCATAGATGTGTGCAGTGATGATTATGATGTTGAGACTGTGCAAATGTCCTTACCGATTAGTTAGATGCCAATTAGATTTTGTGTTTCCTTTGGGATTCACCAGTTTCTGTCTCCTTCGGGATTCACCAGTTTCTGTCTCCTTGTGGATTTCCAGTTTGTGTTTCCTTCGGGATTCACCAGTTTGTCTCCGTCGGGATTTACGAGTTTGCGTCTCCTTCGGGATTCACCAGTTTGTGTCTCCTTCGGGATTCACCAGTTTATGTTTCCTTCGGGATTCACCAGTTTGTGCCTCCTTCGGGATTCACCAGAGGTAGTGACCATATTTAACTACAGTAGGATAGGACTCAGTCTCCTTCTTGTTTCATGTGCATATGTGTCCCATGAGGACTAGAGCAGTTTATATGTTTCACCAGAGGTACGTATCTAGAGGACATAGATGCCCAGCCTGACCCCAGTAGTGGGGTTACTTACTGAGTATTTTATACTCATACTTTCTCATGTTGTTGTTTCAGGTAAGGGTAGAGATGCACTGGCGATGGACAAGTGGAATTCGTGATCGAGCCACTAGGACTAGTTTTTATGCTTCCACATCATGAAATTTAAAGTTCTTTTCATGTTTCTCTTAACTTTTAGTTTTGATGTTTAAAACTAGGGCCTAACTTAAGTTCCATGCATGCATATATTTAGTAACGGCCTAATTTAAGTACTAGGGGGTCGGGTCGTTACATTGTAATCATATCCTGCAGCTTTTGAATTGACAAGGTGGCAATAGAGGTAGATTGTTGCGGCTGGTCTTCCTGCAAGACAGTCTTTCCTTTGTCATTGGCTTTTGTAGTTTGAGATTGACTTGAATCAGCGGTTTCTTGAGCCTATATTTGATCTCTTAAAGTAGCGATTTCATGATCTCGCTCTTCAACAGCTTTCGTCAGGAAATTTATTTCCCCTTCCATCGTTGCCATGACTGACTCAGCCGTTATGTCAATCACCATGATAGATACTACATCAAAGTATGATTCTTTATCTGATGGATCAGTAGCAGAAACATAGCCGTGAAACAAGGGATTTTCTCTAATAACGATTCCGCCTTTAGTAGATTCCATTAGTTTTTCCGTGATGACAGAGCTTATGTAAGAATAGCTTGCGACGGTAGCTTTGGATACAACTTTCTTTGGTGCCATTCATAGATTTGTTTACTTGGATGATGAGAGAGAGATGAAAGGTAGGATTGTTGATGATATGCAGAAATGCATATCATCTTAGGCCTTTTACTTAGAATTATGAAGGTTGTTAGGCAGAATATGCGTCGATCATGATAGGATTCACGAGAATATGAGTTTGCGTCGATCAGCATTTCGAATTTCAACTATCCCATTAATTTGCATTAATTATGCGTTCAATGTTCTACCTTTGTAGCTAATGCAGGAAATGAACGCGAACGCGGAAACCAGACCACCGCATAGATGACCTTATACGAAGAAGCTCTCCATCGCAAGGCAAACACATTAGATCAATGCATGGGTGTTGCGGTGATCAGTCGCATGCATTCATCGCATAAGAACTGCGCTCGTCAGCCGATTGCGGTCATCATGTTGAGTTGCGGTATTAAGCGAATGCGACCATTGAATGATTGCGGCTACGCGACAACGCATTCTAATGGATCAACACAAGGTAGGTGAAATGAATGCATCAATGTATCTACCTCGAGAAAATCCAAAGCTGATGTTGACATTTCACATACCACGTTGTTAGTGGCAGTGGTTCAGAAAGGAAAAATGCGCCGAACAACAGACTCAGAGCAGTCTAATTAATATTGTCGGCGATCCAAGCTCTATAAATAGAAGTCGATGAGCTAAAATTCATTTTATCCAAGGTTTTCACCTGAGGTTCGCCTATGGCGAATCCTTGCGATCCAAACCAACGCATGAGAAGATGGCTGAGATTTCTTCACCTCCTTCATCCATTCTGAGTGATGACCGGAGCCTTTGACTGGAGCTAGATCTCGAGAGAGTCAACTTCTCTGCCCATCCATGGCACCACCGACAGCCTTGACGCACATCCGCTGGAAGCAAGCCTTTGCTTCCAGCCGGTCATTCCTTTTCCTTTCTTTCTTATATTGTATTGTATGACATCTTGGAATTAAGGAATTAATACAATTTTTTTTCAATGCATTTCTCTGTTCCTTCGACTCCATCTCCATCTTCTTTGCTTAGCATCTTTACTTTCATTGCAACAGTTAGTGAGATTTCTTGGGTATCACATACTTAGTCATGTGGATTAGGGATATGAAATATCTAGCAACCCACCGAGAGGTGTGAGTTGCGCGACAGTGTGAGTAATCTTATTTGCTTAGTGTGAAGCTACTGCAACGCCTGTCTATAGGTTAACGCATTGCTTATCTATGAGTAAAATCAGCAACAATCAATTGCCCAGGAGGGTAAGTGGTTGGTCGATTAAGCAAGGTATGCATTGTTCACTAGGGATAGTAACAATCTTAGGTCAACAAAGTTCATGCGGTTACCTTGTCCTATGAGCACTTCATTCATCATTTAGGCATACTTGGGAGAGTAGTCTAAAACACAAATCTAAGACTCAAGAGAGTGGATTGGAATGCATAGGCAATAATGGAGATCTTAGAAATAAGCTCTGTTTGTCAACGCTGCATCACATGCACTCTAGGAATAGGAATGATGATATGTGGTCGCCTTATTTGTGTATCATCGCATAGACAAGAATTAGAGGTTTATCTGTAGGCCCTATAGACACATCTGCACATACATTGCATGCGTTCTAGCATTAGAAGTCGTAGCATTCACACTTGGAGGTGGTTTACTATTGTATGAGTGTTGCATGATCGCATGGCTTGCGTTGACTAGGGTTGCCCTCGCAGTCACTCTTAAGTATTGCAATGAAATCATCTCCGCATTTTCTCTATTTTCCCATAAATTATTTCATGTCAAGGTTTGTCGTATCTCTACCTTTCATGCACACCCTCATTGCGTTATCTGTTAGATAGGAGTAGGAGTAGGATTAACGTAGCAACATCCCCTCCATTCTTTTATTTAACCCGCCGCATGCACATCACCGCAAATATATAGTTACAAGTCCCTGTGTTCGACCTCGGATTACCCAAGAAACTTGCACCCATGTTATACTTGGCGTGAACGCAAGAAAACTTGTGACAGGACGCATGGTCATCGCATACATTTAGTAACGCATATTCATTCCAATGCATGACCATCAACGCATGACTATCAATGCATGTCTTAGGAACATGCATCGCATACTGTGTCCATGGGATTTTAGTTGTTCAATAATTTGACTTCTAAATTTTCGCCATCAAGTTTTTGGCGGTGATAACGAGTAGAAATGCACGTTATCATAGTGCTAAGTTCTTAAACAATGTTGTATTGCGTTGATGAAATATGTTAAATTGCGTCCATTAAGCATCAGTTTCTTAATATTGTGGTCGCATGCGTCCAATGCATTAGAACAGTTGATCTTTATATTTTTGTGCAGAATATGCATTAACGCAATGTAGGATTGCGATCATAGGAAATCATCGATTGAGCGCAACTTCAGCGCAAGACTTTGCATTGATTGTTCTCGCAAACATTCGCCCAAGAAGGATCTTCGCAACTTGGTCAGCGCAACATTGTGGGCGCATCTGGGTGAAAGGATAATTAAGAGCGATGGGACAAAAAGCTGATGACAGTCGAATCCAAATTAAGTTGACAGCCAACAACGGTCACAAAGTACATTCAGCTTTATCGGTGACATTATCCGACGCCTCAATCAAGAATTAAAGTTGTCCCATCTGAGGGCATTCTTCAGAAAAGGGGTTCACCACTTTTACAATCTTTTGTTCCACGAGTTCACGCCATTGTTCTTAGTTTTCTTTCATTTTAAGGCGGACACGAGAAAGAAAGTTATGCCAGTAGATCGTTCCGGTAAGCTTGGGAAAGCGTCGAAAGCTCCAAAGACAGAGAGAGGGCTGATGCCTGCGGAAGCGGGAACATCTTTAGATAAGAATAGAGATTTCAGTGTAAAAAGCCTCGGTCAACAAGGAATTGCTACCAGACTCTCTACCTTAACTTCCATTGATATCTTGTACTCAACTCATTTATAAGAATGGAATTTCTTTCTTTATATCTGTTCACTCTTTGTGATTCATGCATGAGTAGCTAAATTAGTTGAATGGGTTGATAAGCATTTAGCTAGCGTAACTAAGGAATCTTCATTCTTTGCAATTATCTTGTTATGTATGCTTCATTCGTCTATTAGAGATACTCGGGAGGGTAGTCTAAGGACAGGATCTAGACTTGGGAAGGTCAGGTTAGAATCTAGGTTTGGAAGAACCAGATTAGAATGCATAAACAAGAGATAGGCACTTAGGAATGAGCACTATTTATTATCAACGCATCGCATGCATCCTAGAGATAGGATATGATTGTATGCGGTCACCTTGCTTTCATGCATTTTGCATTAGCACATAGGACAAGAGTAGAGACTTAGGGATAAGCTCTATGGACACTTTTGTAATCAACACATGTGTCCTAGACTTAGGAGCATCGCATTTACATTGGAAAATGACTTGCTGTGCATGGTTGTAACATGATCGCATAGTCTGACACATTCCCAAGTAACGCTAAGATCTTCTCAACCCGTTCATCGCATACTCAATGCATCTATCAACGCAACTATCTTTCTCAAATCTACCACTTTTATTTATTTCTTTTTCATCAACATAAACAAAAAACTCAACACTTATTTGTTTACTCGGTTACCGTAAGGTTTTCATAAAAATCACCCACGCAATCTATTTTCACAAGTCCCTATGTTCGACCCTGGACTTACCAGGAAACTCAAAGGAATTTACACTTGAATTCCGCTGGGGAAAGTTGAGTGCACAACGCAAATCCATCAATGCATATCATCCATATTTTCACCACATAAAATATTGCATCAATCGTCCTACTGGGCGTGCCAATTTGTTCACGCGAGATTTCAAGAGAAATTTATTTCGTGGAACTTGAACTTTGTATTTGTATTAATTTTTTGGAAAGCTAGTACAATCTCTAATACATAGTATTTGATGCTTTCAAAATAAACTATAATCTTTATGTTGGTTGATTTTCTTGAACGATCGGCCTTTGGGCTTGTTGATCTTCTTGGGTGATTGACCTTTGGGCTTGTTGATCTACTTGGACGATCGGCCTTTGGGCTTGTTGATCTTCTTAGACGATCGGCCTTTGGACTTGTTGATCTTCTTGGAGGATCGTTCTTTGGGCTTGTTAATCTTTTTGAACGATCGACCTTTGGGCTTGCTGATCTTCTTGGAGGATTAGTGTTCGCATGAGGCTTCTGGAGAAACTTGTTTCGTGGAGTTGAACTTAAGTTGGTGTTGATGTTGAGGTTGGTTTGATGCGATATGGTTTGATCTCTAGTACATGATCTTTTGATTCTCTCTCCGTTGGGTGGATGTGCTTGAGTTGAAGAAGAAAAGCACCGAACTTTCTTAAATTAGAAGTCTTGGAAGAGTATTTGTGTCTTCATTCGGTCGGAACCGGTTCGATAACCTTCTCTCATAGATTCCCTTCACCAGCCAGTAATCCGCTCTTATCCCTTTCAAACAAAGGGCGAGTTCCTTTCTTGTCTTGCCCAAAAACTTTGTGGATTCTCATTGGAGAAAGACTCTCCTGCGGCAAGGTTTTACACATAGGGCCAGCAGCTTTCTTCTATCTCCTAGGAGTGCAGTTTTAGGAGTCTTTGGAGTCTTCTGCTTGTTGATGAATTCTCTCTAGGCTCTCTGAATGTAAAATTGCTTGTATCTTCAAAGGACTTCAGTTTTCAGAAGGCTTGTATCTTCAAAGGACTTCAGTTTTCAGAAGGCTTGTATCTTCAAAGAACTTCAGTATTTAGAATGCTTGTATCTTCGAAGGACTTCACTCTTCAGGTGTGGTCAGCTTCAAGAGTCAAGGAGTCTTCTGATTGTAGAGAATTTCCTATAAGCTCTCTGGAATATAGAATTGTTGACCTCTCCAAATGAGGAGAGCTTCTCTATTTATAGAGTTCACAAGTGTGCTTGGGCTTGGTTGATCCATGAGTCTGGCCTTTGGGCCCAATTAGTTGGACTTGGGCTTAGTTGGTCCATGGTTCTGGCCTTTGGGACCAATTAATCGGATTTAGGCCTGATTTGACATTTGGGTCAAATTCACCTATTTTTGGGCTTAGTTGGACTTTGACCCAACATCAAATTCGGCCAAATTAATCTTATATGATTCAATGGTCATGATAAAAACACGTGGCGTCATTGAAATTTGTCTCCAACTCCAATTTAGGACAAATGTCAACTCCTAATTGAAACCAAATTTAATGATTTGGAATTTCGTCATTAATTTAGTAAATGGCGTGGCAACTTGTAGTTGGTCCAAAATTTCTCATTCAACAGTTGTTTTTTTTTACTAATTCCTCACATTCCCCTAATTCCTCTCCTTTCTTCTCATCACTTCTTTGTCTGATGCAATTCTCTCCTTCAAATTGGATAGCGAACGACAAAGATATTGACAAGAACCCATTGGAGATAGAGCACCATGTGCAAATCTGTCTTCTCCAATGAGTGGATTTGACTTCTCTGATGAGTAGATCTTGACATGAAGCATGGGGGTCAAGAACTCTAGATCTGGACAACCGCGGTGCTGAGTTCTAATAAGGTATTTCGTTGATTTTGGAAGAAGATGGCTCAAAATAAAATAGGGTTTTAGTCTCTGAACATTATTGATGTTAGTATCTTATTGATCGAAGATTGAAAAAATTACATCGCATAATAAAGGGTTTCTGTAAACTATGGCTTCTAAAATTTCTAGCTTTCATTGATGAATCTTAAAACATGAAAAAAAAAAAATCTAATTCTCAAACTAATCATTTCAAACTTACTTGAATTTTGCTTGAGAGACCCATTCAGGTAAGTTCAAGAGTTGTATTTTCTTAATTGTTTTTAAGTTTTCTTTGCAATCCTTGCATTTTAATGTCCTGGGTGGTGTGACTTTCTGGTTAGGTGTTTTACAATATTTGTTCGTAAAAGGTGAAACCAATTGGAGATGTTTGAAATATTGGAGAAAACCTTGAGGAGGGTAAATTTTTTTCTGTAAAATTTTGTGACTTTGGTTGGTTTTTATCTAAACTTTTGTAACATAAAACAATTTAAACAAGATTATTTATCTGTTTCATGAAGTTATTTATTAAGTCTGAATAATGTATAAAAGAGGAAGATAACATTTCTGAAAACAATTAATGAAAAATCTCAGAGAGAAAGTGAGGATGTACAAAACTGATTTGTAAAATACTCTTCGTTAAAATAAATCTAAGTGATAGTTTCAAGAAGTAGATGTAGGCAAATATTTGCTAAACCACTATAAAATTAAGTGTTCTTCTTCCTCTTCTCCTTCAATTTTGTTGATTTTGTTGATTGTTGGAAACCATTAAATAGGATTTCATAGAACTCTGAAGCTTTCATCTCCTTCTCAGTTGAATTCTGCGTGAACCACCTGTATATCAATTACATATAGATCAAAAATCAACAACTTTGTTTGAGGAATCAAAATTTAATTTTCTTTTTAATATGTTTCATGAAACTTATATAAAGATGAGTTTTTGTGCTAGTTTGCAATCTACAGTTTATCAATCTAGACACATCATGCAATTTATTCACTATGGAATGCAACGATAAAGCACATGTTTTTAGTTATTTCTCTTTATTATATTAGTAATTTAGAATGATGAGATGTGAGAGGAAACTTACATTTTCTTAGTTTTCACCATCTTCTCCAATAATGCAACAACCAATTTTTTGCTTGAGTAAAAAAAACTTGCTTATACCTCATATCATAATGAGGAATACCTTTAGTTGTGTTATCTATTAAGATTGATATCCTAAATCTAGTATATCTCGTGGTTTGTAGTTTTGTGAATACAAATTATTTATCTAATTAATAAAATCGAAGATAATTTATTTGACATTTAGACAACAATAATTTAATCCAAACCAAAATCCAATGTTATATGATGTCACTTGAACAGTATGTAATTGTCATACAAGTGAATCATATTCAAGTAATAACCTAAAAGGTCTTCAACAAATGGATGAAGATTGGGTACCTAATCCTGGTAACACTGCGGACACGACCTACTTTGTAATTGTTACATGAGATGCAAGTGTTACAAACAATATGAATCACATTGTTCATGTAGAGATATGTGAGTGGCGGTATCCTGTATAAAGGATTTTATACATAGACTTGACCTTAATCCTGAGTGAGTTGTGAACTCCTATTTATGACGGCAGACCTTTGTTCTATATGGATGAGAGTGACAATATAGCTGACTCAACAAGCCTACCATTTTAGAGATCTGTCTAATGAGGGAGCTGGGAAAATAGCTACACAAGATAAAATTCACTCCTTATTCCTTGAGAAAGTAGATAAATTTCTCCCTTAATAGATGATTTCAGTTCTTGAATGATGAGGCTTCATCCTCTCACTGAGAGGTATTAGTTTATAGTTGGACTATAAACTGTTTGTTCATTAGAGGGATCAATTGTACTTAAGAAGTTAAATATAACTATAGGTGTAAAACGGTAATTTGACCCAGCTTTAGTTATGAGGGATTTGTGAAGGGCCGACTCTCTGTTGATTGGTTATATCCATGAACATAGAAATTTATCTACAGTGCGAATAGTGTAACTTCAGTCTTTAGTGGAGTGATCGGTAGTTAATGAATATTGATTAATTGAAGTTTAATCGATTAATCTCATAACATTGGAGCTTCTAATCTATAGGTTCATATGATCCCCTTGTTAGCTCACTAAATGATAGTAATGAGGACTGATTTAAATTGATTAGATCAAATGAGGGAATTTTGTTTTAATCAGGTTAATATATATGGTCAATTATAGCTGTGACCTATAATCCAAATTATGTAAGAAAGATATAATTGAATAAGATTCAAATATTAGATACATATCAATAGATTCATAAAGAGATGTATATATGTGATATTTATATATGTTAATTAACTCCATATTAAATATGATTTAATATAGTTAATTAATTAATCAATTAATGGTTAATTAATTGATTAAGAAATAATGGAAATTGGAAGTTAACATAAATATGTGATAATTATGATGATTAATTAAATGTATATTAAATAAAATTTAATATATGGTTATTTAATTAATTAGCATTAAGGTTATAAAAAGAAATTATCGGAGAAATGGTTAACTTTTCTCCATATAAATACATCCTTATAGCCATTTTAGGTATGTTTTTTTGATATCACACAAACCTTCTCTCTGACTTCTCTCTAGAATTCTCTTCCCTTTTCCTCCTCAAAGTTCTTAGAGACCACACTTACAAGTTCTTTGAATCCTAGAGAATAGCAAGGTAATCTCGTTGGTTATATCCTTCTACGTTAGAGAAGTTCAAGATTATTGACAACGGTGGAAGAAGAAAACTAGATGAATCAATAAAGGTAGTTGTGATTTCTCATATTCTTCCTTTTTCAAGCATGGTTATGCTTTCTTTGAATTTTATCCCACAAATACATGATTTATTTTATGTTTCTTCTTTCTTAAAAATCGATTATCTAAATGCAAGGCATTCACACTCTTCTGCGGTGATTCGATCCCTTCAATAAAGAGTAACATAAGTTAGCTCCAACCTCTCCTTCATTCAATTTCATGCCATTAACCAGGACTGACACATAAAAATTATCGTACCAATTTAGCTTAGAAGGATGAACCCTGTTCAAACTAACCTATACACAACAAAACTAATAAACTCAATCATGTGGGTTTTGGGGAAAATTCAATCAGTAATATGTGGTTGTTGATTTAGGGAGCAAACCCCATTATTCTGCATCAAAAGATGATACCCACTGTGTAGTTGGGGGATGAACAAGAAGATGTCGTTGAAGTAATAAAGGGAATAGAGTTGTGGCTGTTGCTGCTGATTCAATGAAACGCCTCCTTTTCTAAAGGAAGGAATTGTCAATCTAAGTCACATATCAGTCCAAAATAGTAGTTGTTCTATATTAGCACAAAACAACAGTTAAAACGACTTAGAGATGGTGAGAAAGAATCTAACACAGATTTAGAAGGAAAGTGGAAAAGGAATCAGAAACCTATTTCATTCTAAGGTCTATGAATATTAACCTCACCTATTGGCTGGCTCTTTCGGCAACCACATGACGACGAGGAGAGTGCAGCGGCGGCAACAGTGCGATTGTGACTTGGTGAGAAGATAGTGAGACGACCGAGAGAGAGAGACAAAGTAGGAGAGACCTTACCTCAATAGTTGGCGGCTAGAGCGCGGTGAACGATCGTGGCCGATGACAGATAAGCGCCAACGAACGATAGGGATGGTAGTGATTGTCGACAAGTTAAAGGTGAAGGGTTTTGCAGTTAGGTCTTTGCGTGTAGGACAGAGTGAGCTAAGGGGCTAGGTCTTTGGGTGAATTCGATCAAGGAGTGTTAATTAAAAATTTTCTTTTTTCTTAAAAAAAATAAACCCTAATTAATTTTATGTTTAATGATAGTTAGAAATTATCATCGACTGATGACACTTAAAAAATGTCTTAAATTATAAAAAAAAAAAAAAAACCTCCTTCCCGTCCAAAAAAAAAAAAAAATGCCCATTTTTCCATTTCTGATCTTTTCTCTTTCGTCCCTCTTAATTTGGCTATAGAAAATAATGAAACTAACCAAAACCAAAATGTGAAATGGAGCATAGTTCAACTTACTTATTTATTTGAACTAAGGTTTATGGTTTAAATTTCATAGTAAATAGAAACACAACCACAAAATGGAGATGCAGGGTATCAATACTCGTACATCTCGCATGCGAAGCGAGCGCTCTACCACTTGAGCTACATCCCCAATGGCATGAAAAGGCTCTATCATGAATTATTTAACATATCAATCATTTTTCTTTTGTTTAGTTGTAAATTATTAATTTAGTAATTGAATTTATGTGTATCTCATACTTTTAGTTCTTATATTTAGAGAATTAAGTGTTTGGCAACAATGTTGATATATGTTTCGATATATATAAAAATCAAGAATATAGATATGTATATAGACTATCTAAAAGGGGTACGGGGAGAAATATTCTATTTTCCTTTTTGACCCTTTTAATGATTGATTATAGAGTTATATAATGTAAATTTTTTAATTTTCATGCTAAATTGATCCCTTTTTATATCTATATAAGCGCACAATTTTTAATATTTCAATTCTCAAATCTTCATCTCAATCATTCTCAATTGTCCTAACAAGGTAAGTAAAGTGGTGTAATGCAATTTCTTATTTTTTAAATGGTTTTGTACGTGTTTTTTCTCTATTTTCATAATTATCCTAACATGGATTAGGCTTTTCATTCTCACATATGGCAGAGGGTGGAGAAAATACCACAACTAATTCTCACATAATGAAGAGCTCATATGTTAAAGTAGATGGAGAAAAAATAACTACTAATTCTCACATAACGAAGAGAAAGGGTGGAGCAGGATATCATTACTCTGGAGGTTCAATCAATTTAGGGCTTTTATAATTTTTTATTTATTTTTTTTTTTTTTTTTACTTTTCAATTTTGTGAATACAAATGCGAGTGATTGTAATTTTTTTTTNCAATTTTGTGAATACAAATGCGAGTGATTGTAATTTTTTTTTCTCAATTTTGTTGAGTCATATATTTAAGGAAATAAAGGTATTTTAGGGTTTTTTATTTTTTTTTTTTTTTTACTTTTCAATTTTGTGAATACAAATGCGAGTGATTGTAATTTTTTTTTCTCAATTTTGTTGAGTCATATATTTAAGGAAATAAAGGTATTTTAGGGTTTTTCATCTTCATACAAACTGATATTTTATTGCAAATCTACCTATAAAAATAAGATTTTGGATTTCTTAAATAGAAAAATAATATTTTGGTTTAAACTTAAAATAATAATAATAATTATATAAAATAAACCAAGAGAGAAGAATATATTAAAAAAAAAAAAAGTAGAAAGATCACACATTTTTAAGAAAACAGAAAAAAAAATTGCTTTGATTTATATTAAAGATTCAAATAAAGAAAAGTAATAAAATCAGAAAATCAAAATAACCTTTTCTTCCGTCGATTTGATTTTCTTAATTTAATCTATTTCAGTTTTTTAGTTTAGATTTAGTTATGATTATTGTATCGTAGATTTATTATTAAATTCAAAGTTGTTCTAATTATTTATTGTTCTTAATTTTTAAAAAATAACATCAATTTTACTTTAAAGATTTCCTACACATTATATTAAATAAAATTTTAAAAAGATTACATTACTAGATTTTTTATTTTTTTTTTGAAAAATCACATTTATTCTCCAATGTCTAATTCATGATCAAAATTTATCTCTATCTAATGTTATCTAAAATCTATTTCCAATTTACACTAAAAGAAAATATTTTTTTTTAAAAAAAAAAAAAACTATGTTATCTAAAAACCTATGAGAGTAGATTTTTAAGAGAAAAAAAAATTCATTTTATCTCAAATTCAGGATAAGAGAATATATATGTTTTTTTAAAGCAAAACACATTTTATCTAAATGTTACATTAAATGAAAAAAAAAGTTTTAGAAAAATCTCATGTTATCTTAAAAAAAATAATTTAATTCAACTTAAAGGATAAGAAGGTTTCTTTTTTTTTTTTTTTTAATCTCATTTTATTTAATATTCTTACATAATCTCGTTATATTGAATTAAAAGCATAACAATTTTTTTTAAGAAAAAGAATGATCCACGATAAATACAAAGACCTTAATTTTTTTTTTCCTTTTAACATGTGTAGCCGTAGACTAGCTAAGGGAAGGAGATAGATTGAATAGTCCTTTACTTATTTATTAAAAAAAATAATGAACTAGAATAGTAGTTATAAATATAGTAGAAATATGTTTTATTTCAAAGACATCTTATTTATAATATGTAAATATTATTAGTTAGTTTGTTTGTCTTTTTTAAGGAAATTTATCTATTCTCTTAATATCAAATATTTAAACTGGTAAAAAAATTAAAATATTGTTTTCGAAGACAGTATTTGATAAATTTCTAATTTTTTTCTTCATTAAATACTCAAATTTACTTTATTATATTTTATATTTATAAGACTCTTATTTTAATTTATATATGTATATTTCATTTTCAATATTATGAAAGGCATGTAGTTCCAACTAATATATATATTTAAAAAGGTTCTTTAACTAAAAAAATGTTTTAAATTCCCTTTCAGCACTTTGAATAGTATAATGTCAATTCTGTTCTCTCTACTGAGGACATATACTTTAGAAAAGTTGAGCTATTAGGTTGGCCTAATTCATATATATCCCATTTTAGTTATCAATGGTATATATTGATGTGTATATATATTAAAAAAAAGTAAGCCTTTATCAATTTTATTGAGATTTAAAAAAAAAATGTTAATGTTTATATATATTTTTTTTCGTACATAAACTATAATTTTGGCCATGAGATTTCAACTTTGTTTCTCCTTGGTACATAAGTTTTTAAAAATAAAAACTTTTGGTCCATATTTAAATTTAGTTTTTATTTGACTCTTGAGGTTTAAAAACTGACATGTTTGGTCTACAAGGTTCTAGTTTAATTTTTAAATTATCCTCAAGGTTTGAATTTAACTTTTAATCATTGTTCTTTGAGGTTTAAAATTTGTTTCAAAATAGTCTCTAAGTAGAGTTGATCGTTAGCTTATATAGAGAAATTATGATGTAATACATAGTACAATAGAGAAGGAGAAATTGGAGAGTAGACGTATGTCTTAGAAGCTCCATGTCGGAAGAATCTTCACAATGGTATGATATTGTCCACTTTAGGCATAAACCCTCATGGCTATGCTTTTGGTTTCACCCTACTTATATACCCATGATCCTCCTCTTATCTAACCAATGTGGGACTTTGTTCGCATTCCCAACAAAGATAATCCTTCTTCTTTGTTTTGCAGGTTCTTTTTTCTCCAAATTTATCGTTGTTGTCTTGTGGAGGTCAATATGTGTTTTCTCTTATCCAAATGTTGGTATAAAAAATAGGCATTTGTTTCAAAATTGCTCTTTTGATGCCTTTTGATTATATGATTTCTCTAACTCTCATTGGGTTGGGCGTTCTATTTTTCCACATTCGAACTCATTTATTATATTTTTTAGCTCTAATCCCACTTCCTCGTAATCTAATAAACAATCAATAGTCTCTCATAATTCCACAATGGTGTTGAATATCGTTCTTTAGTTTCTACTACATGTTTTTAGTTCCAAGCCTCCTTCGCTATTGTGAGATGATATGTCTGCAATCTAGCTGTTTCGAAATCTTATTTTTCACCCAAGAACCAAACATATGGTAATTGATAAGGGAAAAAGTTGTTAGAAACGATATTTAATTACATTATATGCCCACTGCTTCTCAATTGACCAATATATTTACCAACCATTTACCACTAACAGACGGCTCTCAAATCAAACTCATGACATAAGTTCTTCATTCGTTTGGGGGGCGATGTGATGAGAATATCTTTCATAGCATTTGATTAAATTTTTTCATATTTTACGGTCTATAAATTTTCTTTATGTTAGTTTGTTACTGATGCTTTTAATGGGCATTTTCTTTGAGCAGTTGCAATTAAAGCAATAAGGTTAACGTATTAGTAGATATAGTCAATGTAAAAAAAAAAAAAAAAAAGTATAGATATAGCAAACCTTAGATCCAACTCTCAGAATCTATGATAGATCATATCACTAGTAGGAATCAGTGATAGAGTCTACAACTAAAAGATTTTGCTATATTTGCAATTCTATAAAAATTTTGCTATATAGTTAATTATATTCTCTAAAAATACTACTCACTGCAGTTACCATGTATAAATTTGTATCCATCATTAATTACGAGAATTATCTTTCAGAACTACTCAATAAATTAGTTGAGAAGATATATTGGACAAAAGATAGGTAGTCAGATAATACGTTGATAAATTAGTTGATACATATATCAGACTAAAATGTCCTCTAACCAGATCAAAATACGACATCCAAAAGGAATAGACCATTGGGTAACCATTTAGTCTTTTTTTTTTTTAAAAAAAAATAAGCCTATAAATTCTCATTTCACTTCTAAATTTCTTGTTATCTATTTTTTACCAATATATTTTTAAAAATTGAGCCAAGTTTGGAAAACTAAAAAAAGTATTTTTTTTCATTTTATTTTTTGAAATTTTACTAAGAATTCAACACATTTACAATGCAAATCATTGTAAAAAATGGTAAGAAATGAATTTAATTTTCAAAAATCAAAAATCAAGAATTACCAAACGAGGTATAACTATTTAGGCCCCATTTGGTAGCCATTTTGTTCTTAGGTTTTGTTCTAAAAAATTAAACCTATGAACAATACTTCTATCTCCAAATCCAAATTTATTCTAAGTAGTTTTCAAAAAATAGGTTTTATTTTTTAAAATTGGTAAAAATTTGAATCATTGTACTTAAGAAAGATACAAATCATCGTAAAACATATGAATGGAATAAACTTAATTTTTAAAAACAAAAACAAAAAATCAAATGATTACTAGATGGAACCTTAATTTTTGTTTTTTTTTTTTTTTGAAAATTAAATGTATTTCCAATAAATCTCTTACTATGTTTTTAACTTTGAGTTCAATTCCCAAGCCAAATTTTAGAAATAAGAATATATTTTTTAAAAAAACTTAATTTATTGATTTTTTAAATTTGACTTGATTGGATGAAAAGTAGATAACAAACTAAAATATTTAGAGATTAGAGTGTGTGTTTCAAAAACTTGAAAAAAACCACGTTTATGAATTCTTATTTGAAATTCAATTTTACCATTATGCACTCAGATATTAAATTGTTTTATTATTCTTAATATCATTATTTTAGAAACCTCAAATTTCACTTGTTCTACGTGTTTTGTTTGTAAAAAGATTTAGAAACCCTTTCCGTCCATTTTTTTGCACAAAATCACGAAATATCTCGTTCCGTTCATTATTAAATGTGTTTGGTTTGTAACATGCATGAAGTTGACCCCAAAAAAAGTTTGTGTGGTCGTTTTTGTCATCTCCTTTAAAAATCAATTGATGCTATTTTTTCAGAGATTGACAATCATCTCATGCAATCTCGAGTGAAAATATTAACATTTTATGATCGAGATTACATATTATCATCGAGATTTTGATCGCTTTTAGTAACTTTTTCATATACATGTTTGCCATTTTTTCAGGATGCCTCATTCTTAATAATCAATAATCGAGTCTGTAAATCTGAGTCGTTTGTGGTGAAGAGTTTTTCGTGAAGAGGATTGGATTTCAAATGCAGAATAGCTGGAAAGAAGAAGGTATAGGGTTGTCTGTTCGCGGTGCAACGACGCCTTGCCACAGCGCTATTACGCTGGTGCTCACCTTAAGGCATCATGACGCTCCAGTGATGCGTAGTTGTGCTATGTCGCAGCGTGCCCAACGCTTTGACAAAGATTTTCAACACCGTGGTGCCTCATCCGAACATCGCTGCACTCCGGGATTTGAGGTCTGTTCGTAAAGGTAGTTCGCGTACGCGTGTGGTCGTGGTGGAGTAGCAGTTTATTCTTTCATTTTTTTTATTATTATTATATTATATTTTTATTTTTATTAGTTAAATTAATATAATTAGATTATACTATTTTAATCAATTATTTGAGGATGCCATGTTCGGTTTATTTTGTTAATAAATTTAATTTTATGATTTGATGTATGATTAAACTAATATATGTTACATAATGTATGTCATATAGTTTAAAATCTCACCTTAGGATAAACATGTTCATGCATCATTTATTATTATAGATTTTATAGTATAAAGTTGCACGATATATTAAGCATGTCTATGCATCATATATGAATATAAATGTTATATTATATGGTGGCATGTGAATGATTTTTATTATAAATAATATAATTGTTATGTTATATCATGAAATTAGAAATGTATTGAGCATGACATAGCTTAGTAAATATAAGAGTTATATTTGATTAATGTAATTAAAATGCATGTTATATTTGACTTAGTAAATATATTAAGCACGTCTATGCATTGATTATAGGGAGTTGAATAAAGTGACTATAAAAAATGAGTATCCACTTTCCAGGATTGATGACTTGTTCGATCAGTTGCAGGGAGCTATAGTATTCTCCAAGATTTATCTTTGGTCAGGTTACCATCAGTTGAAGATAAAGAACAGTGATATACCCAAGACAACTTTTCATTCGAGGTATGGGTATTATGAATTCATTATAATGTTGGAATGAGAATGTTATAAAACGAGTGCTTAATAACTCAAATTAATGCCAAAATATATTCTAAAGGTGGTGTATTATCATTATTATCACTATTCAGTTTCCCAATACCTAATAAAATTTGAATGCTTTCATGGCTCTATCTAATCCCTGAAAACAATTTAGAGGGTGAAATTCAACAAATGTCTATGCATTGCTTTTTATTGCATTATACATAACTATAATGTATTATTATATACAAAACAATATAACCGGATGAACAACTTTACTTAGAAAAAAAAGAGACAAAAATGAGCAACAAAATAAATTTCAAAGGTGACGAAAAATTACCTTGAAAAAACTTAAAAGCCAGGTTCCCATTTAGCGTGAAACTCGAACTTATTCTCAGGAGTATTTTTTAAATAAATTCCATCGTCTCGAACTGACCAGATGCAATGTTGGTGAGCACATCTATACGAAAGCCACATGTGGGATTCTGGCCAAAATACTTCTAAAGAAAGATGACTATGTTGGTTGTGCATGTAACACCAATACAACGTTGTTTGCCAAAAATTTTGTCTAAATCTCCATGAAAATTGCTCTCCTACTCCCAAATTTTGTAGTCCTAAATCGTTGTCTTTGGATTTGCAACGAAGAAATAGAGTTTTATGGGTTTGCATGTCGTTAGATACTTGCACTGTCCAACGCCTAAGTGGTAATGCCAAGCAAGATTCAACCATAAGAAATACCAGAACCCAAAGAAATTCTTTACTATATTTTGGACTTCTTGCCATATTTCTCACAATATGTTAAAAGAGCTGCACTAAATTGGTTGTATTATCAAATTGGGGTCTAGACTTGTATTTATGTGTGTACTTCCACAAATAACTCCAACGTTTGTGGAAGCACTATAAACCTTTGCCCGTCACTTTATAACAGAAACCTATTTATATAATTCAAATCATTAATTGACCTCTTATATTGAAAAGGAAAATCAAATTTTGTGGCAGATTATCTCATGCTGCAGTGCAACCTCAAGTTTTTTTTTTTTTTTTCCCCTAGATTTAATGAGAAGGGTTAAATATATTTTAGTTTTTGAAGTTTGAAAATTAATTTCAATCGTTTTTATTAAAACTACTTTCATTATATTTTTGCTTTCGACTAGAAATTTGTTTAAGGTGTGTGCTCTTTAAGTATTTCCTTTATCAAAATCACCTCTATTATATGTGTGCTAACAAAAAGTTGGATATTAGATCCTCTTAGTTTTTTTATATATTTTTTTTTTTGTAATAATATTTCGAAACTGATTTTTGATATAAATAGAACGCTTTTGAATGATTAACGTTTTCTTTTAGAATATTTATGGATTTAACAAATCACTAATAACAGTAGTTAATTAAAATTATACAAGTTACTGAAATGACAAATAAATGACTTTTAGATTCTGATTTGAACAGTTTGAAGCCCATTGTGCCTGTTGGGAAAATAATATTCTCTTTGCGCATGTGTGTAAGAATTAATCCAATTTTCTTAATTTCATAAAAACATTTTTCAAATGAACACAAGTGTAATTTAAATTAGGTCGGTTTGATAACATTTTATTTTTTATTTTTATTTTTGAAAATTGGGCATATGTATACTACTTCCACTTCTAACTTTTTTTCATTTCTCATCTACTTTTTATAATGTTTTAAAAATCCAAGCCAAATTTTAAAAATTAAAAAAGGTAGCTTTCAAAAAGTTATTTTCGCTTCTGAGATTTGACTAAGAGTTTGACCATTGTACTTAACAAAGATTCAAATCATTATAAGAAATAGGGAGAAAATAAACTTAATTTTCAAAAATAAAAAATAAAAAGAGAAATGCACTACAAGAAACATGATCTCTTATAGCATTTATTATAGCATCATATTAACTACGCTACGAAAAAAAGGTGGAAAGTTGTTTTTTTTTTACTAATTCCCCTAATTCCTCTCCTTTCTTCTCATCACTTCTTTGTCTGATGCAATTCTCTCCTTCAAATCTGGATAGCGAACGACAAAGATATTGACAAGAACGAATTGGAGATAGAGCAGCATGAGCAAATCTGTCTTCTCTAATGAGCGGATTTGACTTCTCCGATGAGTAGATCTCCACATGAAGCATGGTAGGAAGCTTTTAGATATTTATTTGAATGTTTTGTTTAAATAGCAATTTGATAAAATTTATCTACATTTCATTATTATCTATGTTTTTTTTATTTATTTAAACTTTAAATTACATAATCCAATCTCATAAACACTAACATGCTTGTTTGAACTTTTTTTTTAAAAAATTTAATATATGTCTTAAAATCTTACTTGAGAATAATAAACAAATAGAAGAGAGTGTTTAAACCATTCATTCCCCAAAATTTCTAAATTTTACTAACGATCTTGGTCATGGCCTTCAACTTGATTGTATTCATTGGTGGGTCAAAATTCCATGGTTCAAAATTCAAGGAGAATGGAAATACCATCGATACTCCCAAATAGGTTTGTTCCAACTCTTTTTAATTGTACTTATTGTCTCTAAATTAGAAAACATCATTTTACTATAATATAACCATGTCATCAAACCTCTTATCCATACAAAATTCATAGGCGTGGACCCCGTGAAATCACTTTTTTTTTTGTCCAAAATCTATGGAAATAATTTTCCATCATCCATAGCTCCGTTGAATATTCAGGTTGGTTAAACTCTTGCATTATTTCCCATCTACCCTCATACTCCACAAGTTTAGTGTTGTATGTAGCTTTTTCATTCTTTCTCATGTTTAGCATGTCAATTTTAGACAGTGTTTCGAAGTAAAAGTCGAAAGCATGTATCGACCTTCCATCACCCATTTCCCAATGAGCCGATCCATAAGCAAAAACAACGGGAGAATGAGAAATCACAATGCTTGAATAGCTCTTCATGTCGTATAGTAGCTTCCACCGTCAAGTTTAATAATAAAAAAGCTCATATATGTTGCTTGAATACGAAAAAGATCCTTTTGAAGGAATTTGATCTTTCGATAAACAAAGGATTTTGAAGTGGAGAGAGTTGGAACATAGGACATGCATCACAATATTTTTCGTGAAGTAATGAGCCCTCAAAATAGGAGGTCCTTCCATTGCTTTGTAGAAAATTTACAAATTGTGTAAAACCATTGTCTGTGACAAATTAGTTGTCGGGTTTCACATAAAAGAAGACCATTAAGGAACGGATTGAGTTCGAACGTCATGTACCAGGAGGAAACTGAAAGACAAATCTAATGGAAAAAAGTTGGGTTGTGGAGAAATAAAAGATAAATTATTTTTTCATTCGAGGTTTTGAAGGTGGAAGTCATCTAAGGAAGGTTCACAATGATGTTGTGCAACTAAATCTTTATAGTAAATTTGATGTCAGAAGAATTGGCAGTGAAATTTTGGCGTGGAATTTTGAAAGAGCTCGTATTTTCTAAACTTTATGGAGAGGAAATTGGCTCAAAATCTCCACTACAAGATCCTCCAAAACATCCATAATATTTTATGTGTATAGCAGTAATAAAGTGTAAATTTGATGTCAGAAGGATTGGCAGTGAACGGAAAAATTAAAGGCAATAGGAATGGTGAAAAATTATATTTATAATGTATCGAAACTTTCCACTTCGAACAAGAATTCCATTAATGATTCCTAGTTTCGTCATCAAAAGGAAAAGAAGAGAACTTATTTTTTCACGTTGCTTTCCACCCAAGTTTCCTAAATTAAAGAAAAAAATATTTAAATTATTTTGATTTCGTTATATCCTTTTCAACCCTCTTAACTTTAATATATCTTTTTGACATTTTTTAAATTTTATAATGTCACATCCCACCTCAGATTACCCTCTAATCCTGGATAGAATGGCGATTGCAGTTACCAACCCTTTTGTTGGCACTTACTGCCTAACTATCTTGTTAACCTTTAATCAACCCTGAATACATACATATCATCAATATACCAACATATTAACTTGAAACTTAATACATTTACATTACAGGGTTTCGCAAAATTGTGCATACATGAATATTACAACTTAGTGAGCTCCAACTAGTCACTAGACAGACATATGTGTACTAACTAATATACGTCTTTAATTACGTTTCCTTCAATTTGTTTCTTTGAGTTGCAGAGCAGCAGTAGAATAGTCTTTTGGGAACTGACCGTTACTTGAAAGAAAACACTTGAAAACGTGAGCTAGAAGCCCAGTGAGTGACTTAAAAAAAATATAAATCTCATGCTCAAAACCGGAAGTTTGAAACCATAATACTGAAACTAAGGTATACCAAGCAAACGTGTACATAAAAAAAACCACCATTAAACATCATTATTCCTTAGTTGAGAACGAGCATACATTGCTCTAGCTCCCAACGTCTGTTACCGGCCAAGAGACCCATACTTTGGCCTCACTTTGCTGGTATATAGCTTAAGAGACTAATACTTCGGCCTCTCATTTGGAACAACCTATGGCACATGGAGTTTTCTATGTACCGTTAACACCTTAGGTACATTTATTCAAATACCTTCCTACCTTTAGTATCCGGCTCACTTAAGCTATCAAGTTCTTGAATATAGTATAGAAAACTCTTTAGGATACCTTCCCTACATTTAGTATCCCTTTTTATTATGTTTAGGAATACCAACGCATGTACTTTGACAATCTTAGGTATTTAAAACATAGTACATCAAGCTTCATTCAATCTTAACTTTAACCCTAATGCATGCTTCATACTTTGTAAAATAAGTTGACTTAAATCGTGTTGAACTAGCTTGTAAAAACTATTAGCATGCGTTAGATATGGAAAACATACTTGGAAAACTCATACATTAGTAACATCATGCGTTGATAAACATTCATAAGCATTTGCAATTCCAAACTATCCTTCTAGCATAGGAAAATATATGATTGCCTTTATCCTTAGTTGGGAGTGAACTATTAGATCTAACCCTCAATGTCAACCTTGGTTGGGGAGAACGGAGTGAACTATTAGATCTAACCCTCAATGTCAACCTTGGTTGGGGAGAACCCTTTTGCTCAATCCCTCGACGTCGTATTACCTACGTGCATGTGATTATAACTGAGTACCGTCATACCTTAGATACTTGACTAGGATACCTTCTCATTGTCCTTCAGTATCTGTCATATAACTAGTCATAAACATTTAGTTGAAAGGATGCCTTCTCCTTGTCCTTCAGTATCCGTCATATAACTAGTCATAAACATTTAGTTGAAAGGATACCTTCTTATTATCGTTCAGTATCAGTCATATAACTAGTCATAAACATTTAGTTGAAAGGACACCTTCTCATTGTCCTTCAATATCCGTCATAAACATTTAGTTGGACACTAAGGCTTAGTTCTCAAATCATCATACTAGTTCATCCATCATACTGGTTCATCATAAAAATGGAGTTACTTAAACATATTGATAGTATTTGGACAAGATAACATATCTAAATCATGTCAATTCCAAGGAAAACATGCTTTACTTAACATGAGAAAGAGTTTCACAAATATGTTACTTGGAAATCCATATAAACACTTAGCATGGGAAATATCTTGAAGAAATCATAGTTTCTAAATCATTAAAACAGTAAGTCATCACATAGTCACTCACAGTTTGTTGGCCTCTTAACGTGTTATACACCTCTCCTGGCTCTTCTTGACCTGAAAGAAAATAATTCCCGGTTAAACTACTCAGAATTCTTAGCAAAATACCTCAATTAATTCATTTATTAAAGGAACTTTCATCAACAAAGACAGCTTTACTGGCAAGGTCCCCATGAGCGAAGTCTGCGAGATCCTCTAGAGCGAGATCAGCGAGATCAAGCTTTTCCTATAAAACTTTCATCTTAGCGATACTCACCTTACCATCAATACTCAGCCCAATTCCTAGCGGGATTTCCTTCTAGAGCGAGATCCTCATCACAAAATTAGCGAGATCATCTTTCTCCACATGAACTGTTTGCTTGTTCTTCCCAAGCAGCTGTCTGCTTATGCACAGCTTCTGTGTTACAATTTCAAAAATTCATAACTCAAAATCCAGCCCTCGTTTGAAAAAACTTCCTTCTACAAACATGTTTAGAATTGAGTTAGCAACATTACCTTAAAATTTCATCTCAAAATTACTCGTCGTTTAATCTGGAAATTCAAAACTTCATCATTGGCCCCAATTCAAGTAGCTGCCTGCTTGTTCAACAATTCCCAGTTCAAATTTCAAAATTATATAACTCTATTTTCAGGCCTCATCTTAAAAAGTTTCATTCTACAAGGTTGTTTATAACTGAGTTAAAATATTTCCTCAAATTTTTAGCTCAAAACGCTTCGTAATTTTTCTTGGAGCTTCAATTCTTCACTGATGGCCTAGGTTCATCCGAGAAATAAACCCTTCGTCTTTATTTTGACCTTTCGACCTTATTCCGGTGAGTTTTCCTTCTAGCAGCCCAGTCACAGAAAATAGACACATAGAGCTTTCGAATGCCACTAGAATTACACAAATAGCCTAAGTAGTTTGTCCAACTGACCCAATGAACTCGACCTTCTTGCTTATATTACCGCCCAAAATCCAGCATGAACCTGTCTCTTATACACATCTAGATGTGTATAAGAGACAGGCCCAAAACATTCTTACTAACGCATCCTCATGGTCATTGTAAAACATAGCATAAATACAACATTAATGTGAGATGCGTTGCTTGGTAACTATTTGAGAATAGTTGTCATAAATAGCTTTCAATAAACATGCATTGCTAAACATTCATAAGCTTTAGCAATTTACTTAAAACATTTAAAGCATCTAGAGTCATTCACTCCTGCTGCTGGAACCACATGACCAAGATATACAACCTGGTCCCACAAGAAATCACATTTCTTGAACGTGGCATACAACTGCTTCTTTCGTAGTGTCTACAACACTATCCTTAAATGATCCTCATGATCTTCCCTACCTGTCTCTTATACACATCTAGATGTGTATAAGAGACAGACTTATAACTTAGACTTTGACAACATCCTTTGGTTGTAAATTTACAACCTTCCTCCTTTCTTTGTAGTATACATTTTCCAACTACGACTTACCATACTGTATACATAAGGTTTTCTTAACTATACTAGTTCCTAGCTCAGTTACAATTCAAACTTCGAGCTATTACCTGGAACATCAGTAGATCTGGACCTTTTTCTTTTTGTCTTCTGCTGACCATTTTGTTCCTTATTTTTATACTCAAGGTACCCCTGGTACATTTCAAGCTCACTGTTGCTCATCTTTTCCTTCCACTTAGGATTAATCTGACTAGGACTTTCTCTAGATTACACCCTTTTCTCTGAATTCACTAGAATAGACTTCACGTTTGCCACTAACCTCTGAGAATACCTGCTATACATTCTATTTCTAGTGAAAAGTCTATGTTTACCTGTGTGACTCCTGACTTCCACTCAGGTACTAGTAGTGAATTGAGTAATCCTGTCGGCCTCTGCCCTCCAGGTTTCACTTGTTGACAAAACAAACATTACATAGCACTTTTCTTATTTTGCTAGACCGGGCCTTAGTCTATTAGTCTAGAGTGGCTGTTTTGCTCACCCCTTATCATTCTTTACTGCATTACTACTTAACTGGGGAGGAACTCCTCTTGCTCCCTTCCTACAATCATAACTTGCATTCCTAGTTGAGAGAGAATCTTTACTCAATCTCTCAACATCAATTCATGGCTAGAATAGAGTGTTTCAACACTATCAATCACCACTTTTCCCTTAATTGTACAATTCTAGTTCAAGTACCATCGTACCTTAGGTACTACTGCTCAGATACCTTCTCTGTGTACCTCAGTATCGAGCTGCTCGGATACCTTTTACATGTACTTCAGTATCGAGCTATTCAATTTCTAAGACTGAGCTTCAGTACCTTCTCCGTGTACTTCAGTACTAAGCCATTCATACTCAAATTTCATATTCTTATTTCTTAATGACTTAGTTGCCCAAAACATTCTTACTAACGCATCCTCATGGTCATTGTAAAACATAGCATAAATACAACATTAATGTGAGATGTGTTGCTTGGTAACTATTTGAGAACAGTTGTTATAAATAGCTTTCAATAAACATACATTGCTAAACATTCATAAGCTTTAGAAATTTACTTAAAACATTTAAAGCATCTAGAGTTATTCCCTCCTGCTGCTGGAATCACATGACCAAGATATACAACCTGGTCCCACAAGAAATCACATTTCTTGAACGTGGCATACAACTGCTTCTTTCGTAGTGTCTACAACACTATCCTTAAATGATCCTCATGATCTTCCCTACTGCTTGAATACATCAATATGTCATCAAGGTGACACACTGGATTTGTTGTAACCCTTATTCATTAATTCCTATAACTGAACTTTTAACTCCTTAAGTTCTTCTAGCACCATCCTTTATGGTACATGAAAAATAGGTGTTGTATCTGGAATTAAATCGATAGTAAACTCAACTTCCTTGTCAGATTGTAAATCTCATAACTTTTCAGGGAAAACATCTAGAAACTCTTGTACAACTGGTACATCTCTAGGTTTCATCTTCTCGTCCTAGGAAACCGTCACATGGGCTAAATAGGCTTCACATCTTTTACTTAGCAGCTTCCTAACCTTCACTGCTATTATTAGGCTTTCTGGAATATTCCTTTGCTTCCTACAAATACTGTCTCTTGCCTACCAAATCTCTCGAACATTATCCATCCTTAAGACAATTCATACGATTGTAACATTTATTTGGAAAATCCATGCTCTAGAGTGACATCAATTCCAAGAAATATAATGGAATCACTTCATAACTATACTTATCACCAACTGCTCCAGAGCCTGTAAAACTCTTATACTATTACAACCTCTCCACAGCATAATAATAACTACTTAGGGACATGATCTCTACAATCTTTCCTACAAACAGTGCAACATATCAGATAACAATAAAGGTATAACATCATAGGCAACTAGTTCATAAATATACTGATACATAAAGTTATTTTACCATTCACAACATTAGGTAACTCCTCTGCCTCCTGGTAGGACACTTCGTAAAAACCTGCCCTGCCGCTAAGATCGTCCTTCTTCCTTTCTCGTTTTTCTTCTCTTGAATCCTTTCCTCGGCTCCTGAGCCACTAGGCTTATCTATCGCCTGTAAAGCCATTCTGTGTTCTATTTGAACTCCTCGACCTAGCTAGGGCATTCCTTCTTGAAATGTCCTTCCTGTCCATACTGGAAACATACGTTTTTCCCTTAATAACATGTCCCTCGATGATGTCTACCACAATTCGTGCATAAGGGTTTCTGACCCGAACTAGCTACCAGCTCGGTAGGATGCCAAAACCTTGATCTATCACCCATACTAACCACAAGTCTTGGCTTCTTCCTTCCTACACAATGCTGACTTGTAGCTCTCTGTCCTTTATCAATTCCTATTAGGTCATTCTTAATACCGTACTTCCTTTTCGAATCCGCCAGAATGGATTCAACACTTTCTGCCAACCTCTTGGAGATCTTGTTAAATATTTTGTCCTCTAACTGAGGATCTGTTCCTGTTTGTGGAATCCTCGACTCCCCGTTAGAAGTCTTTTCCTGATTTACCGAGTCTTTACCTCTCTGTTCACTAACATTTGAATTCCCTTGAATCTCGGAACTTCTTAAAGGTAGGGTCAGGGTTCCCGTTGTCTGTCTGCCTGCTCCACTTGCCACTTTTACTTGACATCTTCCTCTTAGTTAGGTAGTACACATGCTAAGGACTCAAGACTCACACTTATATATAAACTTTTCTCCTCTCTCCCTAAAATCTTTTGCTCTGATACCAACTTGTCATATCCCACCCCACATTACCCTCTGATCCTGGATAGAATGGTGACTATAGCAGTTACCAACTATTTTGCTGGTACTTACTGCCTAATTATCCTATTAACCTTTACTCAACCCTGAATACATACATATCATCAATATACCAACATATTAACTCGGAACCTAACACATTTACATTACAGGGTTTTGCAACATTGTTCATACATGAATATTCAACTTAGTGAGCCCCATCTAGTATACTAGTCACTAGACAGACACATGTGTACTAACTAACATAGGTCTTTAATTACGCTTCCTTCAATTTGTTTCTTTGAGTGGTAGAGCAGCAGTAGAATAGTTTTTTGGGAACTGACCGCTACCTGAAAGAAGATATTTGAAAACGTGAGTTAGAAGCCTAGTGAGTGACTTAATAAAAATATAAATCTCATGCTCAAAATCGGAAGCTTGAAACCATAATACTGAAACTAAGGTATACCAAGCAAACGTGTACATAAAACCTTTAAACCACCATTAAACATCATTATTCCTTCGTTGAGAACGAGCATACATCGCTCTAGCTCCCAACGTCTGTTACCGGCCAAGAGACCCATACTTTGGCCTCACTTTGCTGGTATATAGCTTAAGAGACCAATACTTCGGCCTCTCATTCGGAACAACCTATGGCACATGGAGTTTTCTATGTACCGTTAACAACTTAGGTACATTTATTCAAATACCTTCCTTACCTTCAGTATCTGGCTCACTTAAGCTATCAAGTTCTCGAATATAGCATAAAAAACTCTTTAGGATACCTTCCCTACATTTAGTATCCCTTTTTATTATGTTTAGGAATACCAACGCATGTACTTTGACAATCTTAGGTATTTAAAACATAGTACATCAAGCTTCATTCAACCTTAGCTTTAACCCTAACACGTGCTTCATACTTTGTAAAATAAGTTGACTTAAATCATGTTGAACTAGCTTGTAAAAACTATTAGCATGCGTTAGATATGGAAAACATACTTGGAAAGCTCATACATTAGTAATATCATGCGTTGATAAACATTCATAAGCATTTGCAATTCCAAACTATCCTTCTAGCCTAGGAAAAGATATGACTGCCCTTATCCTTAGTTGAGAGTGAACTATTAGATCTAACCCTCAATGTCAACCTTGGTCGGGGAGAACCCTTTTGCTCAATCCCTCGACGTCATATTACCTACGTGCACGTGGTTATAACTGAGTACCGTCATACCTTAGGTACTTGACTAGGATACCTTCTCATTGTCCTTCAGTATCCTTAGGATACCTTCTCATTGTCCTTCAGTATCCGTCATATAACTAGTCATAAACATTTAGTTGAAAGGATACCTTCTCATTGTCCTTCAGTATCCGTCATAAACATTTAGTTGAACACTAAGGCTTAGTGCTCAAATCATCATACTAGTTCATCCATCATACTGGTTCATCATAAAAATGGAGTTACTTAAACAACATACTGATAGTATTTGGACAAGATAATATATCTAAATCATGTCAATTCCATGGAAAACATGCTTTACTTAACATGAGAAACAATTTTACAAATAGTCATAGTTTCTAAATAATTAAAACAGTAAGTCATCACATAGTCACTCACAGTTTGTTGGCCTCTTAACGGGTTATACGCTTCTCTTGGATCTTCTTGGCCTAAAAGGACATAATTCTCGGTTAAACTACTCAGAATTCTTAGCAAAATACCTCAATGAATTCATTTATTAAAGGAACTTTCATCAACAAAGACAGCTTTACTGGCGAGATCCCCATGAGCGAGGTCAGCGAAATCCTCTAGAGCGAGATCAGCGAGATCAAGCTTTTCCTGGAAAACTTTCATCTTAGCGATACTCATTTTACCACCGATACTCAGTCCAATTCATAGCGAGATTTCCTTCTAGAGTAAGATTCTTATCACAAAATTAGCAAGATCCTCTTTCTTCATATGAGTTGTTTGCTTATTCTTCCCAAGCAGCTGTCTGTTTATGTACAGCTCCTCTATTACAATTTCAAAAATTCATAACTCAAAATCCAGCCCTCTTTTGTAAAAACTTTCTTCTACAAACATGTTTAGAATTGAGTTAACAATATTACTTTAAAATTTCAGTTCAAAATTCCTCGTCATTTAATCTAGAGATTCAAAATTTCATCATTGGTCCCAATTCAAGGGGTTGCCTGCTTGTTCAACAATTCTCTGTTCAAACTTCAAAATTATATAACTCGATTTCCATGCCTCATCTTAAAAAGTTTCATTCTAAAAGGTTATTTATAACTGAGTTAACAATATTTTCTTAAATATTTAGCTCAAAACGCTTCGTAATTCGTCCTGGAGCTTCAATTCTTCACTGATGGCCTAGGTTCATCCGAGAAATAAACCCTTCGTCTTTATTTTGACCTTTCGACCTTATTCCGGTGAGTTTTCCTTCTAGCAGCCCAGTCACAGAAAATAGACACATAGAGCTTTCGAATGCCACTAGAATTACACAAATAGCCTAAGTAGTTTGTCCAAACTGACCCAATGAACTCGACCTTCTTGCTATTATTACCGCCCAAAATCCAGCAATGAACTTCCTTGTGCCACTTGACCCACTATTGGTGATGAAGGGCTAGGATTTACAAATTTCCTTTTGCTAACTTCACTCACAATATTACTTCAACGTCATACCTCATAATGGCATGGTCTCATTCATATGCTTATTATGCATTCCATCATCAAGCATGACCTTCTTTAGCCTAGCCGAGTTTTGTCCTACTTTTTACACTTAGCTACCCAAGAGCCTATTTCTTTTTGCTTACATCTTCTACGCTTCCTAAGATATGGCTTCATTTAGCTCATTAGAAGACATCACATTACTTACTCTTACTTGAAGTAATTAGGGGTTCCTGTTTTACAAATAATATAAATATATATTGAAAAATCAAACAAAGAAAATATAGAACATCGTCGAATTTTAAATGTAAAAATAAATATTGATAGAAAAGGAAACTATATAGACATTTAAATCATAATAGTGCGTTATGACAATGGAATCGGAGCGAGGATGCATTTCCCATCCTCGTCTCTGTGGGGATTTTAATTTGCCCTCCCCAACCGACCTCGTTTTTTCATTTTGGGGTTGGGATCGGGTTGGAGAATCTCTGTGCGAAAAAATCTCGATTTTTATTTTATTATTTTTATTATTTAAATTTAACAAAAATTCAGTATTTACATTGAATTTTAATTTTAGGTAAGAAGTTAATATTTTTATTACATATGTTCGTTTAAATAAATAATTTTTAGTATTCTTTATTATAAAATTTAATAAAAATCAACATTATTATGGGGAAATTCTTATAAATAGAAAAATCCAAAAAATATTTATACTTCATAGCAAAAAAATTAAGTACTTTAAAACTTTTTGTATTTTAAAAGACCCATTTATTATATTAGAAAAAAAATAACTAAAATAGTAGTAGATTTTAGTAGTTTATATATATATATATATTATATATATATATATATTATATATATATATATAATCAATTAAAAAAAATCGGGGCGATTGGTCGAGGTCGGAGACGAGGTGGGAATCCTTCTTCTTGTCCCTGCTTCCATCCTTGACTGAAGATCCGATTTAAATCTTCGATTTGACATTGTACTCGATCAAATCGTGGATTCCTCATCCCGATCGGGTCTGGGTCCCGTGGAGACTTGAACCGGCAGACAATAGATTTACTTGAGATTTGTTAAACAAAAAACAATTTATTATAAAAAAATTGTGTAAATGAAGTTTTGAAAATTTGTAAAATTGTAGTATAATTGATTTAGAAAAGTTATCTATTTTTTTGTTTTGTTTTTTGAATTGAAAAATTAATCGTAAAACCTTGTTAAAATGAAAAATTAAATCACTGTGTTAAATATATATATGTTTTTTTTAAAAAAATTATAGATTATATCATATGTATGGCTATTAGATTATTTTATCAGAGTTTTTCTATTACACAAGATTATTTGACTACAATTGAAACTAAATAAATGATTGGAAATTTTTTATCTATATGAGGACTTTTTTTAGGAAAAAAAAATCATGCGAAATTTTGAAACCTAAAAAAAATCATGCTTAAAAACTTATTTCGTTTATGATATTTGATTAATAAATCATTTGTTTAGTTAGTAAATGAAAATGTTTAGAGAGATAGAAATCTAGAGAGATAAATTATGAAGAACCATTAAGGTTTCTCAAACTATAGTACTATACACTGAGGAGGCTGATTGGGCTTTTTACATAAAAGAAATAACCCAAGCTAAATAACATAATGTGAAAATATTATATTTGAATATAAATACTCTAACATTACATTGGACATAATACTAAATACTCTAAGGAGTCGTTTGGTTTAAGGTTTAATAGATGCTTGGAATAAATGAGATCTAGGAATAGAATGTTTAGAAATATGATGTCTGAGAATCGAAGATAACTGTGTTTGATTATGTATGAGAATAGGAATAGAATGTTTGAGAATGTGTTATACTCTTTGATGCAATTATAAAATATTAAATTAATCATAATTAATTTTAATAATTAATTTTGCTTGTTAATTTATTTTTAATTAATTCATGTGTTAAACTATTATTAATTAATTAACTTATTTTATTTAAAAAATTGTGTATATATCATTACCAATTTATAATATCATATAGTTTACAAAATAATAACATAATGTATTATTTATTTGTAGAAAAATAAATTGAGTTCCAAACATAAAATAATATGTCTACTAAAGTTTTTCAATATAAGTAGTTGGAAGACATGTATTGCACTTGGAAGATTTTGTTGACATATATTTTTATAATAAATTTTAAATTATGATACGATTGTTTTTCGAAATATTAGATCCAATATTCATTGAGATTAATTAGTAAATAGTTGACATGGCAATAAAGTAATCTAAAGGAAAATAAATTTTTTGAATGAATATACTCTTAATTGAATTTGAAATTTAAATATTTGACATGAAATTTAAAATAAAAAAGAAATAAATAAAATAATAGGTTGATGAATAAAATTAAAATATAATTGGAATAAAATTTGTGAAATAAAATTGATATAAAACTGACATAGTAACGTATCTTAAAATTTATTAAATTTTAAGGAGTAATTCTTTGACATTCTTAGAAGACCCCGAGGAAGGAAACAAAGATAAAAGCCAAACTTTTATATCTTTTAATATTAATCTTCTTGATTTTTGGAAATAAAGTTTGTTGGTTTTTATTTTTTTTATTATTATTTTTTTATAAAAGCCTCCTATTAAAGTCTGTTTTCATAGTACTTGATTTAAAATGTCTATAATAATTTTTTAATATATATGTAAGAAAACTTATATTATAAAATGAAAAATAAAGGAAGTATGAAAACCATCATTGAAACACAATTGATATTTTAAAAAAGAAAAATGAATTGTAAACAATAAAACTAAAATCAAGAAAATAAATTAATTTTGACCTAATATCTCTCTAATATTCTCAACTCCTCTCCCCATTTCATAAAGGAGAAGTAAATTTTAGACAAGTTTCGGAGTAAAAATCAAAAGCATATATAGACCTTCGATCACCCAAATGAGCAGATCTAGAAGCAATAACATCAAGAGAATGAGATATCACAATGCTTAAATAACTCGTCATATCATCTAGTAGCTTCCACTGCTAAGTTTTAGAATAAAAAAAGCTTGCATATGGTGTATGAATACAACAAAGGGCGTTTTGAGAGAATTTGATATTGGGATAAGCGAAGGATTTTGAGTGGAGAGGGTTGGAATATAGGACATGCAAAGCAATATTTTTCATGAATTAAGGAGTCTTCGAAGTGGGAAGACAGTTCCATTGCTTTATAGAAAACTTATAAATGGTGTAAAACTATTGCTTGTGATAGATTGGGTGTGGGGATTCACATAAAAGAAGACCATTGGGAGCAATGACTTGCATCTAAGGCTTTGGAGGAGGATGCCATCTAAGAAAGGTCAAGGATGATGTTGTATGCAAGTAAATCTTTATAGTAAGAACTATAGCTAGTTTTGGCGTGAAAATTTGAGAGAGCTCGTATTTTTTCAACATCACTAAGAGGAAACCAGCTCAAAATCTCCAATACAACATCCTTCGAAACATCCATATTTTACATATATAGCAGCAATAAAATGTAAATATGATATTTACACTTTACAGCAAATAGTTCTAAAAATACAAAGCACTTTTGGAACTTTTTGCTATAAAGTGTAAATATTTTTGGGATTTACCCATTTATAAGAATTTTCATGATGAAAATTTATATTTATAATGTGTTGGAGAACCTTTACTATTCGAAAAAAATTCTATTAATGATGCCCAGATCCATCACTAAAAAGAAAATCATAATTTTTTTAGTATTATTTTTTACATTGCTTTCCACCCAAGTTTCCCTATTCGAACAAATTTTGAGAGAGCTCGTATTTTTCCAACTTTAATTTAAACTAATATCTTCCTAATATTCTCAACTCCTCTCCCGATATCAGAAAGAAAAAGTAATGTGCTCTAAACGAATTAATAATGTCTAGCTAATAGTTATTAATTTTAAATTAGTTTTAAAAAATTATTTCTTAAATAACACACTCGTCTTTCGAAAGGACCAAACAAAAAAGTCATTTAAAAAACCTTATTGTGTAAAAACATAAAACATAAACATTGATAAAAATATCATAATTCGGCAAATCAAACAATATTATACTCAAATTTACTTTACTTTTACTTTACTTTGTGTCCTATTCTAAAATTTTTATTTTAATACATGCATATTCACAGAATATTTGATTTTCGTTTTCTTCACCATAAAAAAAAATCTAGTTAGATGAATCTCCATCTATTTAAGAATTAACAACAAAACCTCTTGTTTACATATTTAACTTCAATAACTGGAAATCTAAAAAAATTAATTTAAAAAAAATTAAACAAATGAACGATTTAATGATAAAATCAGATTCTATATATATATATATATAAAAAGTGCATAAAGATTCTTAGTTGAGAAAATAACATTACCTGTACTTAAGAAAAATATATTGATAAATTCTTAGAGTTGTCTTTAATGGATTCTCTCTCCATCTATTTAAGATCTAAAAATATATAGTATCTTTCTCCTTTTTTAATAAAATTTTAGATTAATTAATCGACTAACATAAAAAGAGTTTTTTCATTTAGGAAACTTTTAGATATTTATTTGAATGCTTTGTTTAAATGGCAATTTGATCAATTTGATCTAGATTTCATTATTATCTATGTTTTTTATTTATTTTAAACTTTAAATTACATAATCCAATCTCATAAACACCAACATTCTTATTTAAACTTTTTTTTTTTTTTTTTAAATTTAATATACGTCTTGAATTCTTACTTGAGAATAATAAACAAATAAAAGAGAGTGTTTAAAACATTCATTCACCACAATTTCAAAATTTTACTAACGATCTTGATCATGGCCTTCAACTTGATTGTATGCATTGGTGGGTCAAAATTCAATGGTTCAAAATCCAAGTAGAATGGAAATACCATCGATACTTCCAGATAGGTTTGTTCTAACTCTTTGTAATTACACTTGTCGTCTCTAAATTAGAAAACACCATTTTTCTATAATATAACCATGTCATCGAAACTCTGATCCATACCAAAGTCATAGGCAAATCACTTTTTTTTATCCAAAATTTATGGGAGTAATTTTCCATCATCCATAGCTCCGTTGAATATTTAAGTTGGTTAAACTTTTGTATTATTTCCCATCTACCCTCATAGTCCACAAGTTTAGTGTTCCACTTGCAAGTTGCAGCTCATCCACACAAATGTTCTAGGACCGCAAAGAACACCTTCTTTAAAAGGTAGTCTCTATTATATTGCCTTTATTGATGACTTCACCCGGATGTGCTGGATTTTTTTCTTGAAGTTTAAATTAGAAGTAGCTCAAGTTTTTTGGAAGTTAAAAGCAAGAGTTGAGAATGAAAGTGGCTGCAAAATTCAAATTGTAAGATCTGACAATGGGAAGGAGTACACTTTGGCAGAATTTGACAAGTTTTGTGAAAATTCAGGCATGGAGCATCATCTTACAACCCCTTACACGTCCTAACAAAATGGAGTTAGTGAGAGAAGAAATAGATACATCATGGAGATGTCAAGATGTGTGTTGCATGAGAAAAATCTGCCAAAGAAGCTTTGGGCAGAGGCAGCAAATACGAATATGTTTCTTCAAAACAGGCTTCTGACAAAGGCAGTGAAGGAACAAACACCATTTGAGGCTTGGTATGGTTACAAACACTCGTTGAAATTTCTTAGAGTATTTGGTTGCTTTTGTTTTACTCATGTTCCACAGAACAAGCGTGACAAGCTTGATAGGAGAGCTTCATCAGGTATTTTTATAGGCTATAGTACTGTCAGCAAGGCCTATAAAATTTTCCAGCCACAAACTGGAAATATTGTTGTTAGCAGGGACGTCCACTTCCTAGAGGATGAAGAGTGGAGCTAAGATGAAGTAAAGAAGAAGGATCAGACCATAACAAAGGAACTCAAGTTCTTTGGTTCAAGCATCGAAGAATAAGATGATTGGCAAAATGAAACAGTGGATGATGTGCCTGTGAGAGGAACAAGGTTACTCTCAGATGTTTATGAAAGATGCAATGTTGCTATGTGTGAACTTGCTGACTATGCAGAAGCAAAAAAGGATCAAAGGTGGATGGTTGTAATGGAGGAGGACATGTCAATGATAGAGAAGTACAAGACTTGGATCCTTGTAAATAGACCTCAAGGCAGGAAGGTAATTGGGGTGAAGTGGGTGCTTAGAACTAAGCTTAATGCCGATGGCTCGATCAACAAACCTAAATTCAGACTTGTGGTTAAAGGGTATGCTCAAATCTTTGGTGTTGATTACTCTGACACTTTTGCTCCTGTTGCTAGATTAGATACAATGAGGATCAGGTTACTCAAAGTTTTCCAGTTGGATGTCAAATAAGCTTTTTTAAATGGTGTCCTATAAGAAGAAATTTATGTTGAACAACCCCAAGGATTTGTGAAGGAATATGAAGGAGATAAGGTTTATCTTCCCAAGAAGGCTCTCTATAGACTAAAACAAGTTCAAAGAGCTTGGTACAGCAAAGTTGATGAATATTTTCTAAACTTGGTTTTGTGAAAATTCTATCAAAAACAACCTTGTATGTTAAGCGCAATGGTACTGACATTCTTAGGTTTCATTGTATGTTGATGACTTGTTGGTTACCGGAAACAACACATATTATATTCATAATTTCAAACAAGAGATGATGAAGACGTTTGAAATGGCAAATCTAGGGTTCATGTCATACTTCCTTGGCATGGAGATTAAGCAAGGGCAAGATGAAGTTTTCATATGCCAGAAAAAATATGTAAAGGAAAATACTGAAGAATTTTCAAATGGATGAATGCAAGGCAACAAGAACTCCAATGAATCAAAAGGAAAAGCTATGCAAAACTCCAATGAATCAAAAGGAAAAGCTATGCAAAGAATATGGTGCTGTCAAAGTTGATGAAGGATATTTTAGAAGTTTGATTGGCTGCTTGATTTATCTCACAGCAACAAGACCAGACATTTTGAATGTTGTAAGTATTTTGTCTCGATTTATGCATTGTAAAAGCGAATTACATCTCAAGGCTGCCAAAAAAGTGATACGATATGTAAAAGGCACAAGCGATTTTGGTATCAAGTTCACAAGAAACAAGGAGTTCAAGCTGGTTGGTTTTTGTGATAGTGACTGGGGAAGTTACATTGATGATATGAGGAATACTTCAGGCTATTGTTTTACTCTTGGCTCTAGTGTTTTCTCTTGGAGCTCAAAGAAGCAAGAAAATGTAGTCCAATCCACTGCCAAAGCAGAATTTATTGCTACAACAGCTACTGTTAATCAAGCTTTATGGCTAAGAAAAATTTTATTTGACCTTGATTTTGAGAAGAAAGCACAGAGATTCTTGTTGACAACCAAGCTGTTATTGCGATCTCTCATAATCCCGTGTTTCATGGGAAGACTAAATATTTTAACATCAAGTTATTTTTCTTAAGGGCAGTACAGAAACATGGAGATGTAACTCTTGCCTACTATAAAACAGAAAATCAATCTGCTTGCAAATTTGAGTTTCTAAGGTCAAGATATGGTGTTTGCAGCTTAAGTAAGAAGGAGCATTAAGAAAATGCTTTAGGACTAAAACAAGTCCACTCTATTTAAGATGATTGTGTCAAAGGTTGTTCCTATTCTTAGGGATTAGTTACTTTGTTATTCATGCTCTATAATTATGGAGCAAGTATAGGACTTTTTGTTAAAGGGTCGTTATGTTAAGTTTTAGATATTATTATGTTCCTCTTTGTAATGCAGATTTCTATTGTCTTTGGCTCAACAAACTTTACTAAATAATTCATTGCTTCAACTTTACAGTAACAGAATCCTTTATTTTTCTCCTATTAAAAACAACAAATTTCAATAGCTTGAAATCTAAAAAATTTAATTTTTAAAAAATCGATACAAACAAAAAAAATTTAACGATAAAATCAAATTCTAAATATAAAAAATAAAACAAAAGTGCATAAGGATTCATAGTCAGAAAAATAACATTACCTATAACTAAGAGAGGTATATTAATGAACTCCTGAGATTATCTTTAATGATTCTCCATTTGATTTTTATAATCAAATAGATTTTCATCTAATTAAGATCAAGAAATATATAGTTCTTTTCCTTTTTTAATAAAAATTTACATTATTTAATCGACCACGTAAACTAGAAAAAGAGTCTTTCATTTAAGAAACTTTTAGATATTTATTTGAATGCTTTCTTTTTATGTGACAATTTGATAAGAATTATTTAGATTTCGTGATCTATGTTTATTATTATTTTTAAACTTTAAATAATATAATCCAATCTCATAAACACTAACATGCTTATTTAACCCTTTTTGAATTTAACATATGTTTGAAGTCTACTTAAGAATAATAAACAAACAAAAGAGAGTCTAAAACATTCATTCCCAAATTTGAAAATTTGACAATATATATATATATATATACACTTTATGCCCGGGTAATAAAGCTAATCGCCGGATTTCTTCGACGTGTAATTACAATAATCGTTGACAAGAGTATTATCGATGAAATATGAAGAAAATCATAATAGAGCTTCAAACATAATCGATTCATTAAAGTAATAGTACACACAATACATCAAATAATATAAAGAATCATATAGTTCGACTAAAAATTTGAAGAGCATAATTAATAATTTAAACTAGAATAGTACACAAGTAATGATTATAAAGAGCAAAATAAAAATAACAAGAAATCAAAACATGGATATTATTTTGGATGGCCATTAGATGTTTACGAATGATCTTGATCATAGCCTTTGGCTTGATTGTACACATCAGAGTGCCAAAATTCCATTACTCCTAAATAGATTTGTTCTACTCATTGTAATTACACTTATCTGTCTCTAAATTAGAAAATACCATTTTACTATAATATAACCATGTCATGGAAACCTCTAATCCATACAAAGTCACAAGCATGAACCCCAACAAAATTTGTGGGAGTAATTTTACATCAACCGTAGCTCCGTTGAATATACATGCTTGTTAAACTCTTGCATTATTCTCAAATTTACCCTCATACTTGACAAGTTAGTGTTCCATGTAGCTTTTTCATTGTTTCTCATGTTTAGCATGTCAATTTTAGACGTTTTGGAGTAAAAGTCGAAAGCATATATAGACCTTCCATCACCGATTTTCCAATGAGCAGATCTGGAAGCAATAACATCACGAGAATGAAATATCACAATGCTTAAATAACTCTCCATATCGTCTACTAGCTTCCACCGCCAATTTTTAGAAAAAAAAACTTGCAAATGGTGTATGAATACGACAAAGGGCGTTTTGAGGGAATTTGATCTTGGGATAAGCGAAGGATTTTAAGTGGAGAGGGTTTGAACATAGAAAGTGACGAGTCTTCGAACTGGGTAGACCGTTCCATTGCTTTGTAGGGAACTTATAAATGGTGTAAAACCATTGCTTATGATGGATTGGGTGTGGGTTTCACATAAAAGAAGACCATTAGGAGCAACAACTTGCATCTAAGGCTTTGGAGGAGGATGCCATATAAGAAAGGTCCACGATGATGTTGTATGCAAGTAAATCTTTATAGTAAGAGCTATAGTGAGCTTTGGCATTAAAATTTGAGAGAGCTCGTATTTTTTCAACTTCATTGAGAGGAAATCGGCTCAAAATCTCCACTACGACATCCTCCGAAACATCAATATTTTACATATATAGCAACAATAAAATGTAAATATGATATTTACACTTTATAGTAAAGAGTTCCAAAAATACAAAGCACTTTTGGAACTATTTACTATAAAGTATAAATATTTTTGGGATTTTTCCATTTATAATAATTTTCCTGATGAAAATTTATATTTATAATGGGTTGTAGAACCTTTCCTATTTGAACAAAATTCCATTAATGATTGCCCAGTTCCATTACTAAAAAGAAAATCATAATTTTTTTATTATTATTTTTTACTTTGCTTTCCACCCAAGTTTGCTAAATTAAAACTACTTTGAGTTTGTTATAAATTTTTTTTCCAATCATCTTAAATATAGGGTATCAAAATTTGGTTAAATAATAATAATATTTTTTAACAATATTCAATATATATAGATAGATAGATATACATTATATGTGTATTGAAAAACCAAACAAGGAAATATATAATATTGTCCAATTTTAAATGCAAAGAATAAATATGATAATAAAAAGAAACTATAGAGATATTTAAATCACCAATAGATTTACTCGAGATTTGTTTTTAAAAAAATTATTGTAAAAAATGTGTAAATGAAGTTTAGAAAATTTGCGACATTATAGTATAATTGTTTTTCTATAGTATATGATTGTTTATGATGTAGCAATCTATCTATGATAATTGAGGAAAATTTGAAAGAGATGTGAATAGGTTTTTATATTAAAATACAAGTTGACCAATTATGCTATACCAAATTCATTGTGATTTTAATTTCGCAAATATAAAAAAACGATCTATTGAATAATGATAATAAATTAAAAACCATCTATTGAATAATGATAATAAATTAAAAACCATCTATTTCAATATAAAGAAAATTTATCGGCAACCTCTTTTACATCACTTTTTTTTCTCTATCCCATGGTTTCCGCTTTTTCCCCCATTTTCGGAATAAAATTTATTAATTAATTGAAAACATAAACTAGAAAAAGGAATCTTTCATTTAGGAAACTTTTATTTGCTTGCTTTGTTAAAAAATTTAATGGCAATTTAATAAGATTTATCTAGATTTAGTTACCTATGTTTATTTATTTTAAACTTTAAATATATAATTCAATCTCATCAACACAAATTTATTAATTAATTGAAAACATAAACTAGAAAAAGGAATCTTTCATTTAGGAAACTTTTATTGTTGCTTTGTTAAAAAATTTAATGGCAATTTAATAAGATTTATCTAGATTTAGTTACCTATGTTTATTTATTTTAAACTTTAAATATATAATTCAATCTCATCAACACAAATTTATTAATTAATTGAAAACATAAACTAGAAAAAGGAATCTTTCATTTAGGAAACTTTTATTTGCTTGCTTTGTTAAAAAATTTAATGGCAATTTAATAAGATTTATCTAGATTTAGTTACCTATGTTTATTTATTTTAAACTTTAAATATATAATTCAATCTCATCAACACAAACATGCTTGTTTAAACTTTTTTTCAATTTAATATATATTTTGAATTCTATTTAAGAATAACAAATAAATAGAAGAGACTTTGAACATTCATTCTCTAAATTTTCAAATTTGACCTAAAATTTCAAAATTGTATCATAAATTACGTCTTAGATAATAAAGCTAATTTATATATTTCTTCAACATGTAATTACAATAATTGATGAAAAAAGTATTATTGAAAAAATATGAATAAGATCATATTCAAGTTTCAAACATAATCGATTTACTGAAGTAATTGTATACACAATACATCATATAATTCAACTAAGAATTTTGAAGAGTGTAATTAATAATCTCAAGTAGGATAGTACACAAGTAGTGATTATAATGAGCAAAATAAAAATAAAAATAAATCAAAACATGGACACTATTTTGGATGTCCATTAAACGTTTACGAACGATCTTGATCATAGCCTTGGGCTTGATTGTATGCATCGGAGGTCAAAATTCCACCATTCAAAATCCGAGAAGAATGAAAATACCATCAATGCTCCTAAATAGGTTTGTTTTAACTCCTTGTAATTGCACTTTCCCATCTCTAAATTTGAAAATACTATTTTACTATAATCTAACCATGTCATCGAAACTTCTGATCCATACAAAGTCATAGGCATTGACCCCAAGAAATCATTAGACCAAGATTCGGAGTAAAATTCGAAAGCATATATAGACCTTCCATCACCTATTTCCCAATGAGGCGATCCAGAAGCAAAAACCAGAGGAGAATGAGAAATCAAAATGGTTGGATAACTCTTGATGTCGTTTAGTAGCTTCCACCGCCAAGTTTTAGAATAAAAAATCTCACATATGGTGTATGAATACGACAAAGGGCGTTTTGAAAGAATTTGCTCCTGGATAAAAGAAGGATTTTGAAGTGGAGAGGGTTTGAACACAAGACATGCATAGTAATATTTTTCGTGAAGTAACGAGTCCTCGGAATGGGAAGATCTTTCAATGGTGTAAAAACATTGTTTGTAATGGATTGGGTGTTGGGTTTCACATAAAAGAAGACCATTGGGAGCAACGACTCAAATTTGAACGTCACGTCCTAGGAAAAAAACTAAATGACAAATCCAAGGGGAAAGAGTTGGGTTGTGGAGAAATAAAGGATAAACAATTTTTGCAGGAAGCCATCTAAGAAGGGTCCACAGTGATGTTGTGCAACTAAATCTTTATAGTAAGAGCCATAGCTAGCTTTGGCATGAAATTTCGAGAGAACTCGTATTTTTTCAGCTTTATGTAGGGGAACTTGACTCAAAATCTCCAATACAACGTCATTGGAAATATCCATATTTTATGTGTATCGTAGCAATGAGGCGTAAATATGCAAAGATTTGGAAGAGTGGGCAATAAATAAAAAAAAAATATAAGTACTACCAAAGAGTGAGTGCAAGAAGAGATATGTGAAATTCTGAATTTATAATGTTTGGAGAAAATGATTAATTTAGGAAAATTTTAAGTTAATAAAGTTTCCAATTCCATTACCCAAGAGGAAAAAGGTGAAATTTTACCTTGGAAAAAATACCATAAATTAATTAAATAAATAAAAAAAGGAGAAGATGAAAATTTATCTTCGGCACTATTGTGTAGTTGGATTTCCAAATATAATTTCAAATATATAAAAATAGATAAAAACAGGCTTTTAGAAAAGTTATCTATTTTTTTGTTTTGTTGTTTGAATTGAAAAATTAATGTTAAAAAAATTGTTAAAATAGAAAACTTATAGATTATATCATTATAGATTAATTAATAAATGGTAATTTGATAGGATTTATAGATTATATCATTATAGATCTCCATCTATTTAAGATTTAAGAATATATAGTATTTTTCTCCTTTTTTTAATAAATTTTTAGATTAATTAATAAATGATAATTTGATAAGATTTATCTAGATTTCATTATTATCTATGTTTTCTGAAATTTTATATTTATAATGAGTTGGAGAACCTTTCCTATTCCAACAAAATTCCATAAATGATGCTCAGTTTCATCACTAAAAAAAATCATATTTTTTAAAAAAATATTTTTCTTACTTTGCTTTCCACCCAAGTTTGCTAAATCAAAACTACTTTAAGTTTGTTATATATTTTTTTCCAATCATCTTAAATATAGCGTATCAAAATTTGGTTAAATAATAATAATATATTTTAATAATATTCGTATTGAAAACCCAAATAAGGAAATATATAACATTGTCCAATTCTAAATGCAAAAAATAAATATGATAATAAAAGGAAACTATAGAGATATTTAAATCACCAATAGATTTACTCGAGATTTGTTTTAAAAAAAAATTATCGTAAAAAAACGTGTAAATGTTTTTTTTTAAAATTTGTAAAATTATAGTATAATTGTTTTTTCTATGGTATATGATTGTTTGCGATGTAGCAATCTGTCTATGACAAATGAGAAAAATTTGAAGGAGGTGTAAATAGTTTTTTAGATTAAAATACAAGTTTACTCCTTGATTTCACGTTTTTTCAAGACAATAATGTTTCCGGAAATGAGAGATTGAGCTTCCGATTTTTTTTTTTTAAAAAAAACGAGTATCAACCAATTATGCTGTGCCAAATTCATGGTGGTTTTTAATTTCGCAAGTATCAAAAAACCATCTATTGAATAATGATAATAAATTTAAAACCATATATTTCTATATAAAGAAAATTTATCGGCAACCTCTTTTACATCACTTTTTTTTTCTCTATCCCATGGTTTCCGCTTTTTCCCCTCATTTTCTGATTAAAACTTTACATTAATTAATGAAAACATAAACTAGAAAAAGGAATCTTTCATTTAGAAAACTTTTATTTGATTGCTTTGTTAAAAAATTAATGGCAATTTAATAAGATTTTTCTAGATTTCGTTATCTATGTTTATTTATTTTAAACTTTAAATTATATAATTCAATTCCATAACACAAACATCTTGTTTAAACTTTTTTCAATTTAATATATATTTTGAATTCTATTTAAGAATAACAAACAGATAGAAGAGACTTTAAATATTCATTATCTAAATTTTTTAATTTGGCCTAAAATTTAAAGATTGTATCAGTAAGCATAAATTACGCATAGAATAATAAAGCTAATTTCTAGATTTCTTCAACATGTAATTACAATAATTGATGAAAAAAGTATTATTGATAAAATATGAATAAGATCATATTCGTATTTCAAACATAATCGATTTATTAAAGTAATTGTGTACACAATACATCATATAATTCAACTAAGAATTTTGAAGAGTGTAATTAATAATCTCAAGTAGGATAGTACACAAGTAGTGATTATAATGAGAAAAATAAAAATAAAAAGAAATCAAAACATGGGCATTATATAGGATGCCCATTAAACATTTACGAACGATCTTGATCATACCCTTGAGCTTGATTGTACGCATTGGAGGGTCAAAATTCCACGACTCAAAATTCGAGAAGAATGAAAATACCATCGGTGCACCTAAATAGGTTTGTTTTGACTCCTTGTAATTGCACTTTCCCGTCTCTAAATTAGAAAATACTATTTTACTATAATCTAACCATGTCATTGAAACTTCTTATCCATATAAAGTCATAGGCATTGACCCCCAAGAAATTACATTTTTTTGTCCAAAATTTATGAGAGTAATTTTCTATTACCCATAGCTCCGTTGAATATTCAGGTTTGTTAAACTCTTGCATTTTTCCTAATTTACCCTCATACTCCACGAGTTTAGTGTTCTATATAGCTTTTTCATTGTTTCTCATTTTTGGCATATCAATTTTAGACCAGGATTCAAAATAAAAGTCGAAAGCATATATAGACCTTCCATCACCTATTTCCCAATGAGGCGATCCAGAAGCAAAAACAATAGGAGAATGAGAAATCACAATGCGTAGATAACTCTTCATGTCGTCTAGTAGCTTCCACCACCATGTTTTAGAATAAAAAAGCTCGCATATGGTGTATACATACGACAAAGGGCATTTTGAAGGAATTTGATCTTGGGATAAATGAAGGATCTTGAAGTGGAGAGGGTTTGAACACAGGTCATGCATAACAATATTTTTCGTAAAGTAACGAGTCCTTGGAATGGGAAGACCTTTCCATTGCTGTGTAGATAGTTTGTATATGGTGTAAAAACATTGTCTGTAATGGATTGGGTGTCGGGTTTCACATAAAAAAGACCATTGGGAGCAATGGCTCGAATTCGAAAGTCACATCCTGGGAGGAAACTAAACAACAAATCCAAGGGAAAATAGTTGGGTTGTGGAGAAATAAAGGATAAACAATTTTTGCGTCTAAGCCTTTGGAGGAGGAAGCCATCTAAGAAGGGTCTACGGTGACGTTGTGCAACTAAATCTTTATAGTAAGAACCATAGCTATCTTTAGCATGAAATTTCGAGAGAGCTCATATTTTTCCAGCTTTATGTAGGGGAACTCGACTCAAAATCTCCAATACAACATTGTTGAAAATATCCATATTTTATGTATATCGTAGCAATGAGGGGTAAATATGTAAAGATTCAGAAGGGTGGGCAATAAATGAAAAAAAAAAATAGAAGTACTATCGAGGAGTGTGCAAGAAGAAATATGTGAAATTCTAAATTTATAATGTTTGGAGAAAAGGATTAATATTAGGAAAATTTTCAATTAATAAACTTTCCAATTCCATTATCCAAGAGGAAAAAGTGAAATTTTACCTTGGAAAAAATATCATAAATAAACTTAATTTCAAATATATATATAAATAGATAAAAATAAGCTTTTAGAAATGTTATGTATTTTTTTGTTTTATTGTTTGAATTGAAAAATTAATGTTTAAAAAATTGTTAAAAGAGAAAACTAAATCAAAGTGTTGAATATATATATGTTTTTTTTTAAAAAAATTATAGATTATATCATTATATGTGTGGTTGTTAGATTATTTTACTAGAGTTGAAACTAAATAAACAAATGCAAATTAATAAATGCATTTAGGGAAATAAGATATGATTCCGCATACGAGAGATTGAACTTCTAAAAGTTTAAAAAAACAATATCTATCTACCAATTATGTTGCGCCAGATTCGTTGTGGCTTGAATTTTCATAGTTAATTCCTAATTGAGCTTCAAAAGTCTTTTTTCATTTTATTTGATTTAAATTTCTATAATAATCATTTAATATATATGTAAGAAAATTCATATTATAGAATGAAACATAATGACGGTATCAAAACAATTATTGAAACATAATTGATATATTAAAAAAGAAAAATTAAATTAATTTAAACTAATATCTCCCTAATATTCTCAACTCTTCTCCCGATATCAAAAAGAAAAAGTAATGTGCTCTAAAAAAAATTAATAATGGCTAGCTAATAATTATTAATTTTAAATTAGTTTTAAAAAATTATTTCTTAAATGACACACTCTTCTTTCTAAAGCACCAAAAAAAAAATGTCATTTAAAAAACGTTATTGGGTAAAAACATAAAACATAAACGTTGATAAAAATATCATAATTCGGCAAATCAAACAATATTATACTCAATTTTAATTTATGTTTACTTTACTTCGTGTCCTATTCTAAAAATTTTCAGTTTAAAACATGCATACTCACAGGATGTTTGATTTTCGTTTTCTTCACTATAAAAAAATCTAGTTAAATGAATCTCCATCTATTTAAGAATTAACAACAAAACCTCTTGTTTACATATTTAAGTTCAATAGCTGGAAATCTAAAAAATTAATTTAAAAAAATTGATACAAATGAAAGATTTAATGATAAAATCAAATTCCAAACATATATATATATATAAAAAGTGCATAAAGATTCTTAGTTGAAAAAATAACATTACCTGTACCTAAGAAAACTATATTGATGAATTCTTAGAGTTGTCTTTAATGGATTCTCTCATTAATTTTTTATAATTAAATAAATCTCCATCTACTTAAGATCTAACTTTTTTTTTTTAATTTAATATATGTGTTGAATTCTTACTTCAGAATAATAAACAAATAGAATAGAGTATTTAAAACATTCATTCCCCAAAATTTCCAAATGTTACTAACGATCTTGATCATGGCCTTCAACTTGATTGTATGCATCGGTGGGTAAAAATTCCATGGTTCAAAATCCAAGGAGAATGAGAATACGATTGATACTCCCAAATGGGTTTGTTCTAACTCTTTGTAATTGCACTTGTCGTCTCTAAATTAGAAAACACCATTTTACTATAATATAACCGTGTCATCGAAACTCTGATCCATATCAAAGTCATAGGCATGGACCCCAATAAATCACTTTTTTTGTCCAAAATTTATGGGAGTAATTTTCCATCATCCATAACTCCGTTGAATATTCATGTTGGTTAAACTCTTGCATTAGTTCTCATCTACCCTCATACTCCACAAGTTTAGTGTTCTATGCAGCTTTTTCATTGTTTCTCATGTTTGACATGTCAATTTTAGACCAAGTTTCAGAGTAAAAGTCTAAAGCATATATCGACCTTCCATCACCCATTTCCCAATGAGCCGATCCATAAGCAAAAACAATGAGAGAATGAGAAATCACAATGCTTGAATAACTCTTCACGTCGTATAGTAGCTTCCACCATCAAGTTTTAGAATAAAAAAACTCACATATGTTGCATGAATACGACAAAGATCGTTCTGAATCGTAGCCTTACCAAGATAAGGTTTCCCTCCTATATCCATATACTACAGACCATTTTGGTTATCACTCATGACATGATCCACTTGTATGTCACCATATAGATGCTTAAGTTATATACAGATAACTAGGGATTTTATATTTATTGGTTCGTGGTAAAGAAAATAAAACATACAACTAAGAAAAATCAAGATGTGAAGTAAATATCATTATTACACAACACAAGCGTTCGTACAAACAGTTTACAAACTACAGGACACGAGACTTTAGAGTATCAACCACAACAATCTCCAACATGTCCTAAAGCGAAGTAGGGTGTACATAAAACTAGTACAAAACAATAAACGAGGGCATAAAAGTCCAGTACAAGAAAATCTCCCACTTGCCCTAGTCTAGTCGCGTGCGATCCTGTAGACCCCTGCTCTGAAGGTGACCATCAAACACTGTAGCCATGAGAGCCTTCGTAAACGGGTCAGCAACATCGTGTTCCAAAACGATCTTCGTGACAATCACGTCCCCTCGATGCACTATCTCGCGGATCAGATGATACTTCCGCTCTATGTGTTTGTCGCGCCTGTGACTCATGGGCTCCTTGGAGTTCGCCACTGCCCCACTAGTATCACAATAGAGTGTAATATGCCTATACATATCTGGAACAACTTCCAATTCTGTCAAGAACTTCCTGAGCCAGACGGCTTCCTTAGCAGCTTCACCAGCTTCTACGTACTCCGCCTCCATAGTGGAGTCGACGATGCACCCCTGCTTAGTGCTTCGCCATACTACAACTCCTCCGTTAAGAGTAAAGATTAACCCTAATGTGGACTTGCGAGAGTCCTTATCAGTCTGAAAGTTAGAACTCGTGTATTTAGTAAGAATCAAATCCCTAGATCCATACACGAGCATGTAGTCCCTCGTTCTCCGAAGATACTTGAGGATGTTCTTTACTGTAGTCCAATGACCCTGGCCCGGGTTAGACTGATACCTACTGACTTTGCCCACAGCGTAGCAGATGTCTGAACGAGTACAAAGCATCACGTAGATCAAACTGTCAATGACAGACGCATATGAGACCCGTCTCATCTCTTCAACCTCTCGTGGCGTCCTAGGACATATATCCTTAGACAAAGTGACTCCATGCCTGAACAACAGTAGGACGCTCTTGGTATCTTGCATCGAGTACTTCAACAACATCTTGTCAATATACGATGCCTAAGACAGTACTAGCACTTTGTTCTTACGATCTTGAAAGATCTGTATGCCTAGAACAAATTGAGCCTCTCCCAAATCTAATTTGGAATTGGGTCGCTAGCAAGTTCTTAACTGCAGTCAGTAGACCTACATCATTTCCAATGAGTAGTATATCGTCTACATACAACACTAAGAATACTACTGAAGCATTGATGATCTTATTGTATACATAAGGTTCATCAACATTTTGGTCAAAGCCATACGACTTGATTGCAGTATCAAACTGTATGTTCCAAGATCGAGACGCCTGTTTCAGCCCGTAAATGGACCGGTTCATCTTGTAAAACTTATGCTTTTGATATTGGGCTATGAATCCCTCGGGTTGCACCATATAAATGGTCTCCTCAATATTGCCATTCAGAAAGGTCGTGCCAAATCTCATAATTATAGTAAGCTATAATGGACAGGAGGATACAGATCGACTTTAACATGGCAACAGGCGAGAAAGTTTCCTTATAGTCGACTCCCTCTACCTGGGTATAATCCTTTGCCACAAGTCGAGCTTTGAAGGTCTATACCTTCCCATCAGCACCTCGTTTGCGCTTGTAGATCCATTTATAACCTATAGGTCTTAACCCAATAGGCTGATCTATAAGATCTGATATTAAGTTGAAGTACATCGACTCCATCTCGAGATCCATGGCCTTGACCCATTCATCCCGGTCAACATCCTCCATTTCTTTATGATAAGACAACGGATCCTCAACGTCGCCATCTGCTACCATAGCAAGCGAACGGGCGGGTTTGCAACCCTCCTATTACGTTAAGGTTCCTTCAACTCTTGAGGCCGAACTAACCTACTAGATGAACTGACCTACTAATGTAGCAGGCTTTTCAACAACTCTTGTTGAAGTTTCAGTAGTTTCATTAGAAAGCTCACGCAACAGACTTTACGTCGTGGACTGTGCTCCCTTATATGACCCTCCTTTAGGAAAGTAGCGTTTGTTGAAACAAACACCCTATTTTCTGTCAGATCATAAAAACAACACTCTCGTGTACCTTTAGGGTAGCCTACAAAGAGGCATAACCTTGATCGTGGTTCCACCTTCTTGGGATTTGCCTCAAGCACGTGTGTAGGGAAACCCCAAATGTCGAAATAATGTATACTAGCTTTACACCCGTTCCACAATTCCAAAAGTGTTCTCGCAACACTCTTGGTGGGAACACAGTTGAGTATGTATACCGCAGTTTCCACTGGGAAACCCTAAAACGAGTCCGATAAGGAAGCGTGACTCATCATCGAACGAACCATTTCCAACAAGGTCCTATTTCTCCTCTCCACTGCACCATTTTGCTGAGGTGTACCTAGTGCTGGGAGTTAGAAAGCGATTTCATGTTCCATCAAATAGTCATGGAATCCCGAGTCCAAAAACTCTCCACCTTGTCCGATCGAAGTGTTTTAATCTGTCTATCTAATGTATTTTCAACTTCAGCCTTGAACTCTTTGAACTTTTCAAAGGATTTAGACTTCCATTGCATAAGATAAACATACCCATATCTTGAGTAATCATCAGTAAACCTGATAAAATACTCATAGCCACATCGAGCTTGCACATTCATAGGACCACAAAGGTTAGAATGTACTAACTTAAGAAGCTCTTAGGCTCTATAACCTTTTCCAGTAAAAGGTCGTTTAGTCATTTTACCTTCAAGACAAGACTCACATACTAGTAAAGAATTTTCTTCTAACTCACTTAGAAGTCCATTCTTCACCAATCTCTCAATCATATTGAGATTGATGTACCCTAAAAGAAGATGCCAAAGATGAGCATTTTCTTTTAGAGAAATACGTCGACGTTTTGTTTGAGTTACGGAAGTTTTAAACAATTCTGTGTTATGGAGGGAATTAATGGCTAATGGCCTTAGCACATACAAATTAGATTCCAGATTTGCTGTACAAATAATAACACCATCTTTATGAAGAAATGTTTTATCCACATTGAAAGAAATAGTGTATTTACATTACAATAAATACTTAAGACGACGTGCCTGGTGCCTACTTGCATCGTCATCTCACCAGCCTTCAGCTATCGCTAGGATCTAATCCCCTAAAAAGGAAAACAAACGTGATTAGTGGCTCCCGAATCAATTATCCAGGCAGAATCATCATTCTCCACTAAACAAGTTTCAAGTACAGGTAAATCATATTTACCTTTATCTGCCTTGGCAGCCTTCCTCTCTTTCAATCAGCGAGGATAGTTCCTCTTCTAGTATCCATCCTAATTGCAGTGGAAACACTTTCCCTTTTCAATTAGTGGACGCCTTCCTTGGGCGATAGACGGTGGGTTAACAAGCGCCTTCCCTTTTTTCTTACCACCTTTTTTCTTCTTCCCCTTTGCAGAGTTAGAAGAAGAAGGTGCATACTTTGTTCCTGAGGTAGAACCTCTATGGAACGTCCTGAAGGATGAAGCAACATTTGCCTCACCTTTCTTCCTCTCCTTACTTTTTAGTAAAGATTGGTAGGTCTGCAACTCGTTGAGGAGCGTTGGAAGGTTATATTTCACTTTGTTAAGAATCTGGCTGCAGGAAGCTCTCCGGCAAAGAATGTAGAATTATGCTAACCTGGTTTCCCTCATCGATAGTAGACTCATTCAACTTCGCCACATTGAAGTGGACCATCATGCCACGCACATGTTCACGAACAGAGGTGCCTTCTTCCATTTTGAAGTTGAATATATATTTAAGAGCCTCATGCATAAGTTGTTCAGATTGTTGTCCAAACATTTCCTATAGGGACTCCATGATCTCACACGCTGAGACCATAGGCTCATGTTTCTTGGCCAAGACTTCAGAAAGACTTGCCAAGATGTAGGCTCCGACCTTCTCATTCACCCGTGTCCATCACTCGTATGTCTCCCAAAAATTCGAGCGGCATTTGAGCTGGAATAGAAGAACAAACCTCTGTAAGGGCGTACATGAGATCCTCAATGATTAGGATCGTTGTGATCATGTGTTTCCATGTCGAAAAATTGTCGTCAGTTAATTTTTCGTCGCTAAGAAAAGCTAACGTGGTTGTTGCCATTATGATAAGTTGTTGCTGAAAATACGAATAAAACTTTATTAAATTTTTCTAAACCACATTTAATCAATTAGTTTTGCAAAACAGTTTCAATTACCCTAAGTTAAAGACTTCTATTTTGCAATGATGCCCTAGTGAGGTAGGACAAACGTCACCTGTGAGGTGATCAAATGCCCCTTCGCTGGGATGAGACATTCTCAACCCTTAGGTAGAACCAACTCTTGAAAATGAACCTAACAACCACCATTCATTCGGTTCAAAACTATTAACCTTTAATAATTCCGCGTAAGTGTGACCCCTTGCTTTCGGAGTCAGAGTCCCGCCCTAATGAGCCCACCGTAGGGAATAAGCATATTAGGACATGAGATTAAGTTACCTTATGCTCTTATAGGAGATCAAATAAAGAAACATGCAAAACTGCCATCCTTTAGGGGGACACTCCCAGGGTGCCTCGTGGCGATGTGCAGTAACTTTATTCGACCCAACGACGGAGACCGAGGGTAGATCTCACGGTGTGGACTATTTACGAGAAACGTGAAAGGTTTAAGTGAAGCATCTTATGCCCCAAGTACCTTCTACTAAATGTTCTACCTAGGGGTTCATTAACCTAGACAATCTTGCTACTGATTTTAATCTAAGTCGTCTTTTTTTAAAAAAAAAAAAAAAAACTCTGCTCATAAACAACGTTTGTCTATGAAATATGAACAAGTTCAAGTAGTCATATTTAAACACTTTAATGGACTGTCCTTAACTTACATGCATGCATCAAATCTATCTAATTCACCTTTCCAGGTAAGTTTCCAGATAGGGGTGTTACATTTCCGTCAACTTAAATACCCTAGCCTAGATAGAACCTACCTTAGACGAAAGGTCCCTCATAGATAGATTGTTACACTTTAACCTTTTATTAGTCATTTTAATCATATTAAACTGATGAAAAAGATTAAAGCCTTAGGGTTGCTAATAATATTAGAACCGTGATCTTCGGTCTATGTGATCCAAGTTTTAAACATTTTAAAACCATGAATTAAACCTAAGTGAGCATGCATGTCCTTCTTATTTCTTTTAGTTCTAATTTCTCTTTAACTTTTAAAAAGAAACAACTAAAAAACCATCGTTCGCAACTAGGTGTTTATAATATTTATAAAGTAAATTATATGTCATGCTTCATGCAATGTCCGGTCATTACTATACATAACTTTTATATATGCGTAATTGTTGGGATTGGTGTCCTAATTCTCCCGGAGTCTCGTTGTTTTGTAAAAATACACATTGTTTAATGAATAAAATAAATGTTATTTAATTCTGGCATTTACTCATATCCAATAAACAAATTTTCTTGGTTATCTTATGTGAACTTAAGCATGTATATGTGATATACAAGTGAATCATGCCTTAAGTGATAACTTAAATAGATCTATAGTATAAGGATTAAGGTGGGATACCTGATCTTGGTGACAGTACAAATACGGCCCGCTTTGTAGAGGTTTGCAAGTATTGTAAACTACTACAGATGGTAGATCCTAACCATTCATGTGGAGACGTGCGAGCGGGGATGTCCTATACAAAGAATTTGTATAAGACCTGGACCATGAGATGACTAGACTCTGTATATAACGTCGTTGATACTAGAGACTTACATCTCACCTAAACGACCATAGGTGACACGACCTTAATCCTGAATATTTTGGGAACTCCTGCCTTTGAGGGCGGTCCTTTGATTAGTATGGGTGAGAGTGGCCGGATTGCCAACTCAACATGCCTACCTTTTTGGGGAACTTGTCTGATCTGGAAGCTGAAAACTCAATCCACAAGATGGAATTCACTCCTTTCCTGAAGCAGGGATAAGTAGAGAGATTGCACCCTTAAGGGCTGATTCCAGGACTTGAACATAGTGGCCACAACTTCTCTTTAGAAGAGGCGACTCAGTCATAGTAGGACTATGACTTATGTTCATTAGAGGGATTAGTGGTACTTAAGGAGAGAGATGTAACTACAGAGGCATAACAGTTATTGGCCTAGCTGTACTTATGAGCGATCTGTGAAGGGTTGTCGCACTGCTCATTGGTTAAGAAGAACACATAATATATCGTGGTAAGCAGAGTTCAACTATCGATCTTTATTGGAGTGCCTGGAGTTAACGGATGGTGGATCCCGTGACTAAAGAGTTTAGTCAGTTATTCACGTACCGTTGGAGCTTCGAGCTACAGGTCCATGAGGTCCCTTTGGTAGCTCAATGGATTCAGTTGAGGATCAGTTGGTGTTGATTTGAAATATTCAAATTGACAAGAGGTATTTTGATTATATATGATATTATCGGTTTAATGTATGAGATACATTTAGTGGAGGATCGATGTAAATGAGATTTATAAATATAGTATGATAAGTTGATTATCATTTATATTTATAATAATATTAATTATTAGATAATTAATTCCTTTTCTTTAATAACCAAGTGAATGGGTGGTTATTGGATTCATGGTAACCGCGAGTTTAAAAGGAAAGTGGTTTTCCTATTTTGAAAAGAAGTTTTATAAAAGTTTTTGAGATTTCTCTCGGCAAAACAAACTCACGGTAGTTCTCGGAAACTTACCTCAACAGTTGTAAGTGGTTATTAGAGGATCGATGTTGAGATAAGTCGGGGTTGTTTTTTCTGCTTCAATAAAACGCCTCCTTCCTTTATGGCAAGAATGGTCAATCTAAGTCACATATCTGCCCAAAATAGTAGTTGTTCTATATTAGCACAAAAAAACAATTAAAACGACCTAGAGATGGTGAGAAAGAATCTAACATAGATTTAGAAGGAAAACCGAAAAGGAATTAGAAACCTATTTCATTCTAAGGTTTATGAATATTAACCTCACCTGCTGGCTGGCTCTTTCGGCAACCACATGACGACGAGGAGAGTGCAGTGGCGGCAGAAGCGCGATTGTGACTTGGGGAGAAGATAGTGAGACAGTGAGAGAGAGAGAGAAACAGAATAGGAGAGACCTTACCTCAACAGTTGGCGGCTGGAGCACGGTGAACGGTCGTGGCCGATGATAGATAAGCGCCAACGCACGATAGGGATGGTAGTGATTGTCAGAAAGTTAAAGGTGAAGGGTTTTGCAGCTAGGTCTTTCTGTGTAGGAGAGAGTGAGCTGAGGGGCTATGTCTTTGCGTGAATTTGGTCAAGGAGGGTTAATTAAAAAATTTTCTTTTTTAAAAAAATAAACCCTAATTAATTTTATGTTTAATGACAGTAAGAAATTTTCATCAATTGATGACACTTAAAAAATGTCTTAAATTATATATATACTATATATATTATATATAAAGTAAAAAATTTCCATTTCCGGCAAAAAACGCCCATTATTCCATTTGTGGTCTTTTCTCTTTCGTCCCTCTCAATTTGGCTATAGAAATGTGTCATGGTAGACCAGTGTTGTTAGAGTACATGTTTTATTTTAAACATAAATTATGTCTTTTCTATTTCAAAATAAAAAAAATTGATTACAAACTAGATAGAAAGTTAAAATAATGAAATTTACTAGAACCAGAGTGTGAAACGGAGTATAGCTCAACTTACTTATATATTTGTTATCAACTCAGGTTTATGGTTTAAATTTTTCTATAAAAAAAAACCAAAACTAAATTAATTATTTTTTAATCCAAAAATTAGAATTGAACATAAAATACTTTATAGTAAATAGAAATATAAAATACTCTATGGTAAGACTCTGTCATGAATTATTTAACATATAAATCATTTTTCTTTTGTTTAGTTGTAAATGATTAATTGTGTATGTGTATCTTATATTTTTAGTTTTTAAATTTAGAGAATTAAGTGTTTGGCATCAATATTGATATACATTTTGATATACATAAAATTCAACAATATAGATATGTATATAGACTATCTAAAAGGAGTATGGGGGAGAAACATTCTATTTTCCTTTTTGACCCTTTTAATGATTGATTATAGGACTATATAATGTAATTTTATTAAAATCATTAAATAAAAAAATCTCCTATTTAATCTTTACGCTTGTATTTTAAGGAAAAGATATTAAGCTCACATTAACCGATTCTAAAGTTTTGAAACATTCGATTTCCCATTTTGCCCCTTTTAGTGATTGATTATAGAGTTCTATAATTTAATTTTATATTAAAATCATTAAATTAAAAAAGTCTCCTATTTAGTCTTCACATTTGTATTTTTTCAAAAAAAAAAATATCAACAACACATTAACGAATTAAAAATATTTGATTGAAAATAAATCATTTATCTTTGATTTTGCGTTTTTTTTTTAATTCTCACGCTAAATTGGATCCCTTGAATTAGGCTCTTCATTCTCACATATTGAAAAGGGTGGAGAAATAACCACAACTAATTCTCACATAATGAATAGCTCACATGTTGAAGAGGATGGAGAAAGACCGCTACTAATTCTCATGTAATGAAGACAAAGGGTGGAGTAGGATACTATTGCTCTTGAGGTTCAATCAATTTAGGGGTATTATAATTTTTTTTTTTTAATTTTCAATTTTGTAATTTTTTTCTTAATTTTTTTGATTCATATACTTAAGTAAAATAACGGTATTTTAGGGTTTTTCATCTTCATACAAAATGATATTTTTTATTGCAAATCTACCTATGAAAATAAGATTTTGGATTTCTTAAATAGAAAAATAATATTTTGGTTTAAAATTAAAATAATAACAATAATAATGATATAAAATAAACCAAAAGAGAACTATATATAAAAAAAATTAGAAAGATCGCAAATTTTTTTAAGGAACTAGAAAAAAAATTGCTCTGTTTTATATTAAAGATTCAAATTAAGAAAAATAAAAAAAATCAAAAAATCAAAATAACCTTTTCTTCCCTCGATTTGATTTTCTTAATTTGATGTATTTCTGTTTTGTAGTTTAGATTTAGTTTTGATTATTGTATTATAGATTTATTATTAAATTCTAAGAAATTATAATTATTTATTGTTTTTAGTTTTTAAAAAGTATCACCGATTTTACTTTAAAGATTTCCTCCGGTACACTCACACATTATATTAAATAAAATTTTAAAAAGACTTCGTTACTAGATTTTTGAAAAATATCACATTTACTCTCCAATTTTAATTCATGTAAAATAAAATGAGAAAATTTTAAAAATCAAAATTATCTCTATCTAATGTTATCTAAAATCCATCTCGAATTTATATTAAAAGAAAAGATTTTATTTAAAAAAAAAAAAACCATGTTATCTAAAAACCTATGAGAGTAGATTTTTCAAAAAAAGATAAAAATGGATAAGAAAATATATATGCTTTTTTTTAAAGAAAAACACATTTTATCTAAATCTTACATTAAAAGAAAAAAAAAAGTTTTTAGAAAAATCTCATGTTATCTAAAAAAAAATTAATTCTTCTTAAAGGATAAGAAGTTTATTTTTGTTTAATCTCATTTTATCTAATATTCTTAAATAAATCTCATTATATTGATGTTAAATGCATAACATTTTTTTAAAAAAGACAGATTGATCCACGATCAATATAAAAGATTTTTGTTTTGAAAAAAAAAATCTCATTATATCTTTATTTTCAATTTGGTTTAAGATTAAATAAAATTAAATTTTGAATATAAATTTTCTCCATAAATGAACTAAACCGTACTCACAATATTCAAATTATCTCATTTTCATTTCTTTCTTATTTTTAGATCATTATTTTTAGCTCCACGTCATTTTTATTCTGTTTGAGATATCTGTATCAGATATCGTAGAACACTATTTTCTTCATTTTCTACCTTATAGGTAGACCTTTTCTCCAACTTTTATTTTATTTTATTTTTATTATTATTATTATTTTTTTAATGGTGCACGAGTCCCCTATATTATGTTTATTATTTTACATTTTTTTGCCACTTTGTTAAACTAATTTTTCTCAAGTCATGTATTAAACTTCTAACTTTATTTTTTTTTTTCCTTTTAACATGTGTAGCGATAAACTAGCTAAGGGAAGGAGATAGATTGAATAGTATTTTACTTTTTTATTAAAAAAAAGAAAAAGAGTGAACTAGAATAGTAGTTATAAATATAGTAGAAATATGTTTTATTTCAAAGACTTCTTATTATATATGCAAATATTATTAGTTTGTACTTTTTTTTTTTAAGGAATTTTATTTGTTTTTTTGATATCAAATATTTAAGCTAGTAAACAAATTAAAATAGAAGACACCATTTGGTAGTTCTCTTGAATTTTCTCCTCGTTAAATACTCAAATTTACTTTATTATATTTCATATTTTTAAGATTATGAAACACATGCCATGCATGTAATTTCAACTAGTATATATATTTAAAAATGTTCTTAAGTAAAAAATCTTTGAAGTTCCCTTTCCCAATTTAAATAGTATAATATCAATTATGTTCTCTCTACTGAGGGCTTATGCTTTAGAAAAGTTGAGTTATTAGGTTGGACTAATTCATATATATTCCATTTTAGTTATCAATGGTATTTATTTATTGATGTATATATCAAAAAAAAAAAAAAAAAAGAAAGTAAGCCACTATCATTTTGATTGAGATGTTAAAAACAATGTTAATGTTAATATTTTTTTAAGGTACCTAAACTATACTTTTGGCCAATGAGATTTCAACTTCATTTTTCCTTAGTATTTAAATTTTTAAAAATTAAAATTTTTGGTCCATATTTAAATTTAGTTTCTATTTGACTCTTGAGGTTTAAAAAATGATATGTTTGGTCCACAAAACTTGAGTTTAATTTTTAAATGATCCTCAAGGTCTGAATTTAACTTTTAATTGTTGTTCCTTGAAATTTAAAATTGGTTTCAAAATAGTTTCTAAGTAGAGTTGATCGTTAGTTTATATAGAGAAATTATGATGTGATCGTCGATTTATGTTGACTACTTTTTGATTATGTGGTCTTTAAAATGTGTTATGTTATAAAATAAAAACAACATAAGGACAAAAAGAACAAATACATAGCACAATAGAAAAGGAGATGAAGAGTAGACGTATAGGTTAAAGCTCTATTGAGTTGTTTATTTCTAAGGCTTCATACTCTTAGAAATTTATACTAAGACATAAATTAAATAATGTATTGGTTTGCTCCAAATTAAATAAGGTTCCCACTCCTTTGATAAATGAAACCCAGTGCCTCTGTTTTATTCTTTTCTAAAAGTATCCTCCAAATTAACTAATAAGAAAACATTTCTTTGTTGATTAATTAATAAGATAATTCACCCTTCATCTTTGAACATATGCGCTTCTTGGTGGGTTGATTTCAATACGAGTTTTGTCTCTACAATCATAACACATTAGGTTAGAAGATCTACAAAACTTAAACTTTGTAACTCATAGAGGGTTAATGAAAATAGATGAATTGAGATTTGTAACCTATGGAGATTATTGACATTTCATTGGAATATTATTCAAACACAATTTAAGATAATCATAATACTCCCCCTTAAGACGTTTATTCAATTATGCCTATTTCTCTATTGAGTTCAAACTAATTTTAATGGGTTAGGTTAATGAAAGAGAATTTCACGAAAATGATGATTGAAATAGGGGCAAGGATAGGCCCCATTCACACCCCACCCAGTGAACATCTCTAATTATCGTCTTTACTAACAGACAAATTTTCCATCGGTAGAAAGTGGTGCATAGAATTAAGAGGAAAAATTCATATCCTAATCTTTACCAAATTAGGATGAACATTAGCTTATGAATACACCATTATATCGCATGAGGTAAATAAAAACGTTTGACTTATTCTACAATTCTTTGGTTAGATAACCCTTATTCTACAATTGACTGCCATATTATAAAGGACAAAATTGTTAGAAACGATATTCAATTACATTATATACCCACTGCTTCTCAATTGACCGATATATTTACCGACCATTTACCACTAAGATGGCTCTCAAATCCAAACTCATGACATAAATTCTTCATTTGTTTGGGGGACGATGTGATGAGAATATCTTTCCTAGCATTTGATTAGATTTTGTCATATTTTACGGTCTGTAAATTTTCTTTATGTTAGTTTGTTACCGATGCTTTTAATGGGCCTTTTCTCTTTCTGAGCAGTTGCAATTATTACAATAGGATTAAAGTATTAGTAGATATAGGCAAAGTCAATTTTTTTTTAGATATAGCAAAACTTAAGTCTAATTCTCAGAATCTATGATAAATCATAATGCTAGTAGGAGTTAGTGATAGAGTCTATCACTAAAAAATTTTACTATTTTTAGAATTCTATAAAAATGTTGCTATATAGTTAATTATTATATCTAAAAATGTTATTCGTTCTAACTACCATTTATAAATTTTTATCCATCATTAATTATGAGAATTATCTTTCAGACCTACTCAATAAATTAGTTGAGAAGATATATTGGACAAAAGATAAATAGTCAGATGATATGTTTATAAAGTAGTTGATACATATATCGGATTAAAATGCCTACTAACCAGATCAAAATATGACATCCAAAAGGAAAAGACCATTTGGTAATCATTTAGTCTTTTTTTTCTTTTTCTTTTTTGAAAATTAAGCCTATAAATGTGAAACCCGAATTCCAATTTTACACTTAAGTATGTTTTCTTATTTAAATTGTCTTAATTTTCCACTTAATTGTGTGTCCCTATTTAAATTTGTATAAATAAGTTGAGTAGGTTGATGAGAAAGTTAGTGCGAAATGGTAAAGAAGAAATGGGGATTTGAAAAGAAAAATATAGACATTGAGTTTGTGAAATTTGGGAAAAATTGGCTAAGTATGAAAAATTTATGTGAAATGCGTGTTGTGCACAAAGCACTGGAAGGCAAGTGACTAGTGGCACAATCGTGTAAAAATTGCACGGAGACGAACAATGTTCGCAGTAGCTAAGAGCGAGATCGTTGAGAGTGAGATTAGCGAGATTGTTGAGAGTAAGATCATTGAGATCGAGACCAACGAGATCATTGAAAGCGAGATTGGAGAGAGCGAGAAAGTGGAAGAGAGCGAGATTGGAGAGAAAGTTGGAAAGAAAATGGGAGAGAGCGAGATTGGAGAGAGCAAGACCAACGAGAAAGTGGGAGAGAGCGAGATTTTGAGCTAGAATGTTGGAGAGAGCAAGAGTGGAGAGAGCGATATTTTGAGCAAGAAAGTGGGAGAGAGCGAGACCAGCGAGAAAATGGGAGAGAGCGAGAGCAGCCCATGCGTTAGCCACGCCTTGTCCGGTGCTGCATTCGAACGTCACGCCCACGCCTCGCCCATGCATTGAACGGCCGAGCAAGCTTCTGGGCGATGTATTTGGACGCGTTGGGGTAGATTATGTATTTAAAAAACCCTAATTTGAATACAAACAAACCTTGAAGATGTAAAGGTAAACGTCAATTAAAATCTAGGTGTCCGAGAAATTCTTAAACCCTAAGAAATTGTGTTGGATGCGTTTAGGAAGAACACATTGAACCAAGGTGAAGTCAGCTTACGTTGATAAAGGGAGGATTAAACATTTGGCCATGCAGCTAAGTAGGTGCTATCAATCCTACGAGCAATTTGAACGCCTATAAATAGGGAGTTGGGATTTCATTTTCAAATCACACAAAAATCATAAATTTCATAGAGAAAGTAAAGGGCAGTGAGGGTTCAGAGGAATATGTCAACTTTGGACAAGGAGATCTTCCAATCTACTCGTGAGTTTGGATTGATTCCAAAGCCATCTGAAAGCTTCAGAGTAGGGCTGCCGGAGGAAAAAGCTCAAAGGAACTGGACTAGAGGTTGAGAAGAAGGCAGAAGGGTCAGACTGTCGGATCAGTCCAGGTCAGTCTTGAAGATTTTGAGATTCCGGCCAAACCACGAAGAATTATGAGCTGAAATTTAGGGTAAGATTTCTAAGACATTTTAGAATAAGTTTGTAGAATGAAGTATTTCCAAATAAGGTTTGGAACTATGAGTAATCTAAGTTGTAAGTTGAATCTGGATTCTAGGGGTGAAAAAGGGACCCAAGGAGCTACTAGAGTGAAAAGTTCCTAAGAATTCGAGGTGAGTGGCTAAAATATTTTCGAACTAAAATGTTTTTAAGCTGTTTTGGATTACAACATTTACAGAAAGCATATTTGCGAAAATAATTCTCATGCCTACTAGTTTTATAAAGTGGTTTCCAAGCAAGTTTGAATTGTGATTTGAACGCATGTATATTGTTGAAAAACTATTTACATATGTTCATTTTATCCAGCATGTGTTACCATCTTTAAAGCCATGTTGTATATGTGTTATACTGTACATTCTTTAAAGAGAAAAGTTGTTTATAAATAGTTTTGGTAGAATGCGATGCCGAAGTACAAGGAGAAGGCATCCACCCAACTAGATATTGAAGTACAAGGAGAAGGTATCTATTGGTATTGAAGTACGTTTGAGAAGGTAACAAACCAACGATATACTGAAGTACAAGGAGAAGGTATCTGAGCAGTAGTACCTAATGTGGCCACAGGTTAATAAAGTCAGAGATTGAGCAAAAGGGTTCTCTCTAGATTAGCAGTTGGTGTTGGGATTATTTTACTAGTTATAAAGTACTTTGATTTGAGAAATGCTTTTATTGTTTTATGTTTAAAACAGCTTTATATGTTTTACGCTTGGAAAACGTTTATGCTGCAGTATAAGTACTGTAAAAGTTTATGTTTCAGTTAAAAACTCATTACTGAAATCATGCATGAGAATTTACTATGTTTTCTCGGTCACTCACTGGGTGTAAGCTCACCCCGTTTTCAAAT
>NW_024064796.1:565675-584825 GCF_009727055.1 Benincasa hispida | reverse complement strand
AACTAAAGGACGAAAAGATTTATAACCGTTTGCTAGGTGGTTACTATTAATATTGTACACATGTTATTATTGTTCATATAGGGACTAGGGTTTGTGGGTTTTGGGACTTGTAAATCTAATGTTGTAAATACTCTAAACATATTAAGTTTCTAAGTTAATAAACTGTGGGCCTACAGCCATCCCGTTACATATAATTTGTATTTGGTATCAGAGTTATTCCGTAAGAGTTTTTAGGCAGTAAGTATCAGCCTAAGGGTAACTGTTGCAGTCACACCCTTCTCTAGGCTAAGAGGGTGATCTGGAGTGGGGTGTGACAATAAAATCTCATTTTACCTCTAAATTTCTTGTTATCTAATTTTTTCCAATATATTTTAAAAAATTGAGTCAAGTTTGGAAAACTAAAAAAATATTTTTTTATTTTATTTTTTGAAATTTTGTTAAGAATTCAACTCTTTTACAATGCAGATCATTGTAAAAAATTGGTAAGAAATGAGTCTAATTTTTAAAAACCAAAAACCAAGAATTACCAAACGAGGTCTAACTATTTATACCCCATTTGGTAACTATTTTTTGTTCTTAGTTTTTGTTCTAAAAAATTAAGCCTATGAATATTACTTCTATCTCTAAATCCTTTATTGTTTTGTTATCTACTTTTCACCAATGGTTTAAAAAACTAAGCAAAATTTTGAGAACTAAAAAAAGTATTTTTCAAAAGTAGTCTTTATTTTTAGAATTTGATTAAGAACTCAACCATTGTACTTATGAAAGATGCAAATCATTGTAAAAAATGTGAATGAAATAGGCTTAATTTTCAAAAATAAAAACAAAAAAAATCAAATGGTCATCAAACGGAGCTTTAATTTTTGCTTTTTTTAAACTAAACATATTTCCAATCAATCTTTAGCTTGTTTCCACCTTTGAGATGAATTTTCAGCCAAAATTTAGAAATGAGAATATTTTGTAAGAAATGTACTTTGGTGATGTTTTCAAATTTGGCTTAGATTCTGAATATCGATAAAAAGTAGATAACAAACCAAAATATTTAGAGATTAGAATGTGTGTGGGGCTTCGTTTTCAAAAACTAAAAAAAAAAAAAAAAATCCCCCACGTGTATGAATTCTTATTTGAAATTCAATTTTTACCATTAAGCACTCAGATATTAAATTATTTTATTTATTCTTATATCATTATTTTAGAAACCTCAAATTTTGCTTGCTCTACGTGTTTTGTTTGTAAAAATATTTTTGCAAGTGTTAGAAACCCTTTCAGTCCATCTTTTTGCACAAAATCACGAATTGTCTCGATCCCTTCATTATTAAATGTGTTTTGTTTGTAACATGCATGACGTTGACACCAAAAAAAGTTTGTGTTGTCATTTTTGTCATCTCCTTTAAAAATTAATTGAAGCTATTTTTCCTGAGATTGACAAACATTTCGTGCAATCTTAAGTGAAAGTATTGACATTTTACGATTGAGATTACATATTATCATCGAGATTTTGATCGCTTTTAGTAATTTTCTGGTATACATATTTACCTTTTTTTCAGAATGCCTCATACTTAGGAGGAATTTTTACGCCAAATATATAAAATAATGGTTTTGTTTTTTGTTTTGGAATAAAAAAATTAGAGAAATTGTGGGTAGTTTCTTTGAATTATGAATGTTGGGTTTGGAAAATAGATAATTTCCAATTTGGCATTTTTTGGTTACTATTTTGTTGAGATGAAAATGAAATATAAGAGTTTATTATTCTGGGCATTATTAATTCAACAATCGAGTCTGTAAGTCTGATTCCTTTGCGGTGAAGAGGACTAGATTTTAGATGTAGAATGGCTGGAAAGAGGAAGGCAGAAGGTTGTCTGTTCGCGGTGCTGCGATGCCTTGCCACAGTGCTATGACGCTGAGCTTTGATCAGGGAAGCACTTTGGTGCTCACCTTAAGGCATCACGGCACTCCAATGATGCCTCATCCCAACATCGCTGCACTCCGGTTGTTGAGGTCCGTTCGTAAAGATAGTTCACATATGTGTGTGGTCGTGGTGTAGCAGAGGTTTATTCTTTCATTTTTTATTATTATTTTATTTTTTTTATTTTTTATTAATTAAATTAATATAATTAGATTATATTATTTTAATTAATTATTTTAGGATGCCAAGTTTAGTTTATTTTGTTAATAAATTTAATTTTATGATTTGATGTATGATTAAATTAATTACATAATGTATGTCATATAGTTTGAAATCTCACCTTAGGATAAACATGTTCATGCATCATGTATTATTATAAATGTTATAGTATATAGCTACATGATGTATTAAGCATGTCTATGCATCATATATGAATATAAGTGTTATATTATATGGTGACATGTAAATGATTTTCATTATAATAATATAATCGTTATGTTAGATTATGAAATTGGAAATGCATTGAGCATGACATTGCTTAGTAAATATAAGAGTTATATTTGATGCATGTTATAGGTTTTCATAAATCAATAATATATAATTGTTATTGTTGGGTTTTTGTTAGGGTTGATGTCCTTAATCTCGTACGGTCATGTAGTTTGTAAACACGTGAATAAACAAACATCTGTGACGTAATAATATGGGATATTTTCTTCACTGTTGTCTATGAAATATGGGATATTTTAATTGCATTAACAAGAAACCAATAAACTAAGATACCTAGTTATCGTTGTAACTTAAGCATGTATGTGGAGACATATAAGTGGATCATGCCTTAAGTGATAACCTAAATGGTGTGTAGTATAAAGGAGGAAAACCTTATCCTGTTGACACTACGGATACAATCTGCTTTGTAGATGTTACAAGTGTTGTAAAGTGTTACAGATGGTTTGATCCTGAGCATTCATGTGAATATATGCGAGTTGAGGTATCCTATACAAAGGAGGTTGTATAAGACTGAACCACAAAATTTTTAGTCTCATTATATAACGCCGTTCATGAAAGAGACTTTCATTTCACTACGATGACCATAGGTAACATGACCTTAATCCTGAGTGAGTTGGGAACTCCTGCCTATGAGGGCGGTCCTTTGATCTGCATGGGTGCAAGTGGCCAGATTGTTGACTCAAACCTACCACTTTGGGGATTCGTCTGATTGGGGAGCTAGAAGCTCAGCTGCACAAGATGGAATTCACTCCTTCCCCTATGAAGAGGTAAGTAGATAGATTACTCCCTTTGTTGGGATTGATGCCTTAAAGTCTCGTGTCCTGTAGTTTGTAAATTTTTTGTATGAACGTTTGTGTTGTATAATATATGATATTTACTTCACATCGTGTTTTTTGCTCAGTTGTATGTTTTATTTGCTATACCACAAACTAATAAACATAAAATCCCTGGTTATATGTATGTAACTTAAGCATGTATGTGGTGACGTACAAGTGGATCATATCTTGAGTGATAACCAAAATGGTCTGTAGTATATGGATATAGGAGGGAAACCTTATCCTAGTAACTACAGATGTGGCGCATTTTGTGTAATGGTCACAAGTGTTGTGACTTGTCACAAATGGTCTGATCCTGATCATTCACGTAGGGTACATGTGAGCGGGGGCATTCTATACAAAGAGTTTGTATAAGAGCTGACCACGAAGTGTTAACGTCTCGTTATATAACACCATTAATGACAGAAACTTCACTTCACTAGGATGACTATAGGTAACATGACCTCAATCCTGAGTGATTTGGGAACTGCTGCCATTGAGGGTGGTCCTTTGATTTGTATGGGTGCGAGTGGCCAGGTCGCCAATCCAAACCTAACATTTTAGGGATTCGTCTGATTTGGGAGCTGGGAACTTAGCTACACAAGATGGAATTCACTCCTTCCCCAAAGTAGGGGCAAGTAGATAGATAGCCCCCTTAAGGGCTGATTCTAGGGCTTGAATGATGTGGTGCCGCATACCTTCTCTTGGCCCAAGAGGTGTTCACACATAGTTGGACTATGTTGTATTGTTCATTAGAGGAATCAATGGTACTTAAGGAGTGAGATGTAACTACAGGGGAAAAACAGTAAATTGGCCCAGCTGCACTTATGAGCATCTGTGAAGGGTCATCGTACTCATGATTGTTATATCCGATGGACACAGAAATATATCTGTAGTAAGAAGAGTTCAGTTGTTGGTCTTTAGTGGAATGCATGACAGTTAATGGATGGTGGATCTCGTGGCTAAAGAGTTTAGTCAGCTATTCACGGACCATTGGAGCTTCGAGCCACAGGTCCATTAGGTCCCCTAGGTAGCTTGGATAAAGTCAAGAATCAGTATTTGGGTCAGTTTGAAATGTTAAAATTGACAAAAGAGAGTTTTATTATATATGATATAATTGGACTGGTTCATTATATATGATATAATTGACTAAATTTATGAGATACACTAATTTTGGAGGAAATTAGATATAAATATGATTTATATCAAGTGGAGGAGAAATTACTATTAGGGTAAGAATATAATATGATTATATTCATTAATTATTAAATTAGTTAATTATATGATAATTGGCTGAAAACCTCTCCTCGGTCGTGCATTAGTGGGAGAATCTGAAGTCGGTTATTGTAACTGAAGAATAAAATAAAAATTTGTTTCATTTTACAAAAAGGTTGAAAATTCGCAATCAGTATGAAAACGTAACGATCACCTAGATTGAAATCCTATACGATAGTTGCTCATCATCTAAACGATCGCACACCAGCGCCTAAACGATCGCATGCCTGTCCCTAAACGATCACTTAGCTTTCCTAAACGATCGCATTGCTTGCTGCGTTTTTTAAACGATCATCTACCATTTATTAAACAATCGCTTATAAATACCTACACGGTCGTGTAGCTTCTTCTAAACGATAGGCACACTTGCTATACGATAGCTCTTTCTCTCCCACTTGCTTATCGTCTACACGATTTGTCTTTTCTCTAACCTCTACCAAATTTACCAAAGAACACACTTTGGATTCTCAGTCCGAGAATACCAAGGGCTCCAACTGGTGGTGTCATCCTCGCTGTTCACTTGTTCGTGGCTATTCGTGTTGCTGTCGTTCGTGTAGATGATCGTGCTGTTGCAACCAGCTTGTTTGCTGGGCGATAGAGTTCGCGTAGAGGTTTTTTCACTACTTCTGAGTTCGACGTTTGAAGAGAGTCTTCAACTGGTATGAGAACTCTTTCCTTTGTATTTTATTGTTCGAAGCATGCCATTAATTAGTGTTAATTTGCATAACTATTTGTTGGAATGTATATGTTGTATTTCGATCACAATGAAATCGAAAAAATCTGAATGTGCTCATGGATGCTCTTCGTTAAGAGTTCCTTTACCCTTAAGGGCTGTTTCCAGGGCTTGAACAATGTGGCACCACACACTTTCTCATACCTCGAGAAGCGTTCTCTCTTTTCCTTTTTTGGCACTTCTTACCTAGGGGCAAAATGGTAAATTGGCCCTACTATACTTATGAACGATCTGTGAAGGGTTATCGTACTGTTGATTGGTTATATCCAATGGACACAGAAATATATATGTAGTTCGAACAGTGCAGCTGTCGGTCTTTAGTAAAGTGTCCGACAGTTAATGGATGGTGGATATTGTGATTAAAGAGTTTAGTCAATTATTCACGTATCGTTGGGTTTCAAGCTACAGGTCCATAAGGTCCCCTTGGTAGCTCAATGGATTCAAGTTGAGAATCAATTTTTTGGTTAGTTTGAAGTGTTCAAATTAACGAGAGGGAATTTGATTATGTATGCTATAATTAAATTGGTTCAATTATATGTGATATAATTGATTTGATGCATTAGATACATTAATTGGAGGAATTGATATAAATATGATTTTATTAAATAAAGAAGAAAAGAACTATGGTTAAAATATTACATATGATGTGATATTAAAACTATAGGTTATAAATAGAATATGATAAGTTAGTTATTATATTTATTTATAATAAAACAATTATGAGATAATTGTTTAGTTGGTTAATTTTTGCTCTAATTAACCGTGCAAGTGGGAAGTTAATTTCAGTTTTTAATAACTGAAGAATAAAATGAAAAGTTTTTTCATTTTTATGTTGATCGCTTCATTATTGAATTACTAATCGATCCAGCGAAAGAAAGCTATACGACGGCCCTTTCGAGAGACTAAACGATCGAGCGAGAGATTGTTAGACGATTGCTCACGAGAGCGAGAGATTGCTAGATGATTGGCTAGACGATTGCTCACGAGAGTGAGAGATTGCTAGATGATTGAGTATCCACTGTCTATACGATAGATCATACCTTTCTCTTACTTACTCGATCATGTTGCTTGATCGTATACAACCTTCTTCCCTCTACCAAATACACACAAAGCCCACACATCCTAGATTCTCACTTCGAGAATACCAAGGTTACCGAGTGATAGTGTTGAGGGTTGCCGTTCGAGTATCAGATAGTTCGTAATTGCAACGAGAGAGAGGACAATTCGTGATTGCAACGAGAGCGAGAGTTTTCCAGACGGTTGCTCCTCGTTTCTTTGCGTTTGTGATTGTTGAGACTTCGCTAAAGAAGAGTTCTTCAAAGGTGTGTCTCTTGATTCCCTTCGTTTTAGTAACAAAGTATGTTGTAATTTTCTCTATAATGGATAACTGTTCTTGTATTTTTGTGAATGCATTTATTCTTTCACAATCGGTTTGGAAAGATCTTGCTTCTGCTCACTGGTTCTCTCAAATAAGAGATCCTTCCGTTTTATGCCCTAAAACTCGTAGATAGTAAATATAAACAATTGACTGCCATCAATAAAAAGCTATTAATGTTATTTCAATAAATGTTATTTATTGTATTGTATCTATTTTTTCTTAATAACCCTAAATCCAATAAACTATTATCCTAGGTTGTCTTATAAGTCTTGAATTGTATGTGGAGACATATAGGGATCAATGTCCTAGGCTGTCTTAGAAGTATTTGATACAAATGCAATCATCTAACGTATTCGTGTAGGTGACATGCGAGTGAGAATTTCCCATCCAATGAGTTTGCATGAGGTTGGACCACAAAATAATGACCACTAGATGTAACATTGTGGACTAGTTAGGTTTCTATGTCAATAGGATGACCTAGGCAACTTAGTCTTAATCCTAAGTCTATTATGTGACTTATCAAAGAGTATCTGTGAGTGGAAGCAAGATCGTTCCAAATTTATTGTGACAGAAATACCACATTCACAATCAAACAAGAAGTTATACACCTACAAATAAATTTCGACATGCTTTGAATAACTTAAATAACAAAGGAACGAGAAACATACCTCTCAAAGAACATATCTTCCCTTGAACTCTCGCTCTCGTCAAGATCGGCAACTCACGCTGTCACTATGATCGCCAAGTCTATCGTTCACCAAATATCACTGTTGCTCACCACCAAACCGTCTTCTACACGAGCAGGCAGTAAGGAGGACACAACCATTCAGTAACCTCGATATTCTCAGAGTGAGAATCTAGGAGGTGTGGGCTCTGTTGGATTTGGTAGAGAGGAGGAGGAAACAACGATCATTTCCAACGACCAAGCAAGTGGGAGAGATATCGTGTCTATCATATAGATGGGTGCTTGATCGTTTAGCAAAGGATGCACGATCGTTTAGTAAAAGGGGGTTGATTATTTAGACGATCGTTTAGGTAAATAGCTCCCATACGCGATCGCTTAGTAAGAGGCTACATGATTGTTTAGGAAATCTATGTGTGTACACGATCGTTTAGTAAAACTTGAGCTATCGTGTATGCTTTCATTAGCTAGTTGATGTGTAGTGTACTAATCGTGAAGCGATTATCTGATCTCTTAGCAAAATGAAACTATTTTCATTTTATCTTTCAGTTACAAAAACTGAATGCAACCTCCCACTATCTTATACGGTTATGGAGAAAAACTACCAACAATTATCTCGTGTTTGTTTAATTAAAATTAAATATAATCATATTATATTTATAACCTACAGTTTAATATCACATCATATGCAACATATAAACTATAGTCTTTTTCTCCTCCACTAGATATAAATCATTTTATATCATTTTCCTCCAATTAATGTATCTCATACTGAAGAAATCGGACATGAGAATTTCTCATGAGCAGTGGAATGATCGTTCCAAATTTTATTCGTATATGAACATTAATAATTACAATCAAGAACGTAAACATACAGGTTATGCACAAAATGAAATTACAACATGCTTCATTAAGATCAAGGGAAGAATTACACATACCTTTGAAGACTCATCTTCAATCTCCCTTGATCACAATGCTCGAACAGACTCCAGGATTGCAACACATGAATGCTCGAACTCAGCGATCTCCAGATAGCAAACAATCGACAACCACAACACAAACACCGCAAACTCAACGAACAACCTCCAAAACCCTCGAACAATGTTGAGTTGAGTACGATACCACCATAATGGCTACCTTGGTATTCTCGGTATGAGAATCTAGAAGTGTGGGCTCTGTGTGAATTGGTTAGAGGAAGAGGACGGAGGAACAATCGTGTAAACGATTGAGAAAGTGGGAGATGGCAAAGTTCTATCGTATAGACGATGCCCAATCATTTAACAAATGCACTGCGATCGTTTAGCAAAAGCTGCACGATCGTTTAGCTAAAGGCCAACTGAGTGAACTATCGTATAGTATCACTCCACGATCGTCTAGTCTCTCTTCAGCTATTATTTAGTAATTCTTATTCAGTTGACAGTTACCGTGAGTCTTTCCCAAAAAATATTTTTTCTCTTATCTCACAGTTACCATCAAACCACCAATAACATCTCACTCAATTGGTTATTATAGAAAAAGAGATAATTATCCAATAATTAATATTATTATAAATATATATGATAACCAACTTACTATATTATATTTATAACCTATAGTTTTAATATTTCATCTCATGAAACATATAAACCATAGCTCTTTTTCTATTCTATGGTACTTAATGTAAATATCATTTACATTAATTCTCCACTTGATGTATCTCATACATCACACTTATCATATCATATATAATCAAATTACCTCTTGTCAATTTGAACATTTCAAATCAACACCAACAACTGATCCCCAACTTGAATCCATTCAGCTACCAAGGGGATCTTATGGACTTGGAGTTCATCTGTTAACTGCCAGACACTCTACTAAAGACCGACAGTTGAACTCTCCTTACCACAGATATATTATGTGTCCGTTATCAACTAATCAATAGTGCGATAACCCTTCACAGATTGCTCATAAATACAGTTGGCCAATAACCATTATGCCCCTGTAGTTACTTCTAACTCCTTAAGTACCACGATCCCTCTAATGAATATAAGTCATAGTTCGACTATGACTGAGTCCTCTCTTCCAAAGATAATCTATGGCCACTATGTTCAAGCCTCAGAATCAACCATTAAGAGAGCAATCTATCTATTTACCCCTGCTTCGGAGAAGGAGTGAATTCCATCTTGTGTAACTGAGTTCCCTGCTCCCAAATCAGACAAGTCCTAAAAAAGGTACGCATGTTGAGTTGGCAATTTGGCCACTCTCAGCCACACTAATCAAAGGACTGCCCTCAAAGGTAGGAGTTCCCAAAACACTTACGACTGAGGTCACGTTACCTATGGTCATTTAGGTGAGATGTAAGTCTCTAGTATCAATGGTGTTATATACAGAGTTTAGTCATCTCGTGGTCCGGTCTTATACAAACTCTTTGTATAGGACACCCCTGCTCGTATGTGTCCACATGAATCGTTAGGATCTACCACTGTAGTTCACAACACTTGAAAACCTCTATAAGGTGGGTTGTATCCGTAGTGTCACCAGGATAAGGTATCCCTCCTTAATCCTTATACCACAAACCTATTTAGCGTATCACTTAAGGCATGATCCACTTGTATATCTCATATACATGCTTAAGTTTACATACGATAACCATGGAGCTTTGTTTATTGGATATGAGTAAATGCCAGATAAAATAACTCTTATTTTATTCATAATAATGTGTATATATTACAAACTACGAGACTCCAAGAGAATTAGGATACCAATCCCAACATATACATCATGTCAACTATATCATATATAATTGACCAGTTCAATCATATCATATATAATCAAACTCCCTCTTGTCAATTTGAACACTTCAAACTTACCCAAAAACTGATTCTCAACTTGAATCCATTGAGCTACAAAGGGGACCTTATGGACCCGTAGCTTACTAAAATTAGGAAAACAATTTTTCTTTTATCTTACGGTTACCATGAAAACCATTAATAACCTCCCACTCAATTGGTTATTAGAGAAAAAGACTTAATTATCCAATAATCAAATTATTATAAATATAAATGATTACCAACTTACCATAATATATTTATAACCTATAGTTTTAATATTTCATCTCATGAAACATATAAACCATATTTCTTTTTGTATTACATGGCACTTAATGTAAATCTCATTTACATTAATCCTCCACTAGATGTATCTAATACATCATACCGATCATAACATATATAATCGAATTACCTCTTGTCAATTTGAACATTTCAAATAAACACTAAGAACTGATCCTCAACTGAATTCATTGAGCTACCAAGGGGACCTTATGAACCAGTAGCTCGAAGCTCCAACGGGACGTGAATAACTGACTAAACACTTTAGTCACGAGATCCACCATCCGTTAATTGCCAAGCACTCCATTAAAGATCGACAGCTGAACTCTCCTTACTACAAATATAGATGTGTCCATCTTAACCAATAAGAAGTGTGACAACCCTTCACAGATCGCTCGTAAGTATAGTTGGGCCAATAACCATTATGCCCCTGTAGTTACATCTAACTTCTTAAGTGCCACTGAATCCCTTTAATGAACATAAATCATAGTCTTACTATAACTGAGTCCTCTCTTCCAAAGAGAAGCTGTGGCAACTATATTCAAGCCCCAGAATCAGCCCTTAAGAGAGCAATCTATCCATTTACCCCTACTTCAGGGAAGGAGTGAATTTCATCTTGTGTAACTGAGTTCCCAGCTCCCAAATAAGAAAAGTCCTAAAAAAGATAGGCATGTTGAGTTGGCAATTTGGCCACTCTCACCCATACTAATCAAAGGACCGCCCTAAAAGATAGGAGTTCCTAAAACACTCAGGATTGTGGTCGTGTCACCTATGGTCATTTAGGTGAGATGTAAGTCTCTAGTATCAATGGTGTTATATACAGAGTTTAGTCATCTCGTGGTCCGGTCTTATACAAACTCTTTGTATAGAACACCCCTGCTCACACGTCTCCACATGAATGATCAGGATCTACCATCTGTGGTAGTTTACAACACGTGCAAACATCTACAAAGTGGGCCGTATCCGTAGTGTCACTAGGATCAGGTATTCCACCTTAATCCTTATACTATAGACTTATTTAGGCTATCACTTAAGGCATGATCCACTTGTATATCATATATACATGCTTAAGTTCAGATAAGATAACCAAGGAGCTTTGTTTATTGGATATGAGTAAATGTCATAACGAAATAATATTTATTTTATTCATCAAACAATGAGTCTCCAGAAGAATTAGGACACCAATCCCAACAATCTCCCACTTACCCTAATGACCCGGGAGACTAATGTACAATACAATATAAAAATGTACAATATACAATAAACTAGGGCATACCCCAGTATCATCTCCCACTTGCCCTAGATGAGATGCCGCATGTCCCGAAGACCCAGACTCTTTAGGTGACCCTCGAACACTTTAGTCGTGAGGGCCTTTGTAAAGGGATCAGCAACGTTGTTCCCCGACGCGATCTTCGTGACTATCACATCACTGCGATGCACAATCTCCCTGATTAGGTGATATTTCCATTCTATGTTCTTAACCAGACGATGACTTTGAGGCTCCTTTGGATTTGCTACAACCCCACTATTATCACTATAAAGTGTGATAGGCAAATCCATATCTTGAACAACTTCAAAATATGAAAGGAATTTTCTCAGCCAAACAGCCTCCTTAGCTGCTTCATAAGTGGCTACGTATTTGGCTTCCATCGTGAAGTCCGTGATGCATCCTTGCTTGATGCTTTGCCATATTACAACCCCTCCATTCAAAGTGAAAACTGACCTTGATGTCGATTTGTGAGAATCTCGATCGATTTAAAAGTCATAATCCATGTATCTTGTAAGGATTAGATCCTTATCTCCATATACAAGCATGTAGTCCCTCGTTCTCTGAAGATACTTGAGGATTGTCTTGACCGCCTTCCAGTGATCAAATCTTGGATTGGACTGATACCGACTGACAATCCCTACTACATAGCAAATGTTGGGTCTGGTACACAACATTGCATACATCAAGTTTCCTACAGCAGAAGCATAAGGAATCCGTCTCATTTCCTCAACCTCTTGAGGTGTCTTAGGACATTGATCCTTAAACAAAATGATTCCATGCCTGAAGGGTAACAAACCCTGACTGGAATCCTGCATCCTTTACCTGATCAACATTTGATCAATGTACTATTTCTGAGACAAGGCTAACCGTTTGTTCTTACGATCCCGAATGATCTGGATCTCTAGAACATATTGTGCCTCACCCAAATCTTTCATTTGGAACTGGGTAGCTAGCCACTTCTTAATGTCAGTCAGATACCCTACATCATTTCCAATAAGTAGGATATCATCCACATACAGTACCAGGAAAGCTACTAAGCTGTCGATGATCTTCTTGTAACCACAAGGCTCATCAATGTTCTGATCAAAGCTAAACGACTTGAGAGTAGTGTCAAATCTGATGTTCCAAGATCTAGATGCTTATTTCAGCCCATAAATGGACCTATTAAGCTTGGAAACTCTTTGCTATTGATCTAGAACAATGAAGCCCTCTTGTTGAGTCATATAGATGGTCTTCTCAAGATTACAATTGAGAAAGGCAGTCTTGACGTCCATTTGCCATATTTCATAATCATAAAATGTGGCTATGGACAGAAGAATCCAGATAGACTTGAGCATGACAACAGGTGAGAAAGTTTCCTCATAGTCAACTCCCTCAACCTGGGTATAACTCTTTTCCACGAGTTTAGCCTTAAAGATTTGCACCTTTCCATCTACACCTCTCTTTCGCTTCTAGATCCACTTACACCCAATAGGTCTTACCTTATCAGGTGGATCAACAAGCTCTCAGATGTTATTGAAGTACATAGACTCCATTTCCTGGTTCATGGCCTTAACCCATTCATCTTTGTCAATATCCTCCATTGCTTTCTTAAAAGACAACGGATCCTCGACCCCATCATTTGTAATGACGTTTCTTGGGCTTCAGTCAAACCCATGTAGTGATCCGGTGGGTTTATAATCCTCCCACTACGTCGAGGCAGTTTCAACTCTTGAGCTGGTTGACTAGATTGTTGACCTCAACAACTCTTGTTGATCTATCGGCCTGTTCAACAACTCTTGTTGAACCCTCAGCAGTCTCAGTCTCACTAGAGAACTCATGCAAAACGAGCTTACTCCGTGGCTTATATGTAAAACCCCAGGCCTAGGATTTGGACTAGAATTCAGAATCCAGATTCGGCCTCTGATGGCCCCGACATTCTCCTACGACCTGGTTATGTCATCCTCTCTTGCCTTGAATGCTTTTTAGAAGTGAAAGTTATCCCCACAAACCAACACAAGTACCCTAAGTTATAGAATTCTATTTTGCAATGATGCCCCAATGAGTTAGGACAAACGTTACTGGTGGGGTGATCAGTTGCCCCTTTGCTGGGATGAGTCACAACACTTGTGACTATTCCATAAAGCGGGTTGCATCCGTATCATTACTAGGATAAGGTTTCCCTCCTATATCCATATACTACAGACCATTTTGGTTATCACTCAAGACATGATCCATTTTTATGTCACCACATACATGCTTGAGTCACATACAGATAACCACAGATTTTATGTTATGTGAACTTAAGCATGTACATATGATATACAAGTGGATCATGCCTTAAGTGATAACCTAAATAGGTCTGTAGTATAAGGATTAAGGTGTGATACCTGATCCTGGTGACACTACAGATACGACCCGTTTTGTATTGGTCTGGTTAACAGATACTTTAGGGCATCAACCCCAACATTATGATCCCTCATGTGGTCTTCTTCGAAGAAGATAGAATTTTTGGAAACAAACACTTTGTTCTCACTTGGATGATAGAAGTATCCACCTCTCATTTCATTGGGATAGCCTACAAAAAGGCAAACCTTTGAACGTGGTTCCAACTTCTTTCGAGTTATTCGCTACCACATGTGCCGGATAGCCCCAAATCCTGAAGTGGCGTAAACTACTTTACGGACTCTCCATAACTCAAAAGGTGTTTCAGAAACACTTTTCGAGGGAATGTTTTATAGGATATAACATGCAGTCTGCACTGCATAACCCCAAAACGAGTCTGGAAGATGAGCATAACTCATCATAGACCGAATCATGTCCAACAAGGTTTTGTTTCTCCTTTCTGATACACCATTCTGCTGAGGTGTACCTGGGGTTGAGAGTTGGGATGCAATCCAATGTTCTATCATATAGTTCTAGAATTGGAGGTCCATATACTGTCTACCACGATCAGATCGTAGTGTTTTTATCTTCTTACCTAACAAGTTTTTAACTTCAATCTTATACTCCTTGTACCTGTCAAGGGCTTCAGACTTATGTTGGATTAGGTAGAGATACCCGACCCTTGAATAATCATCTATGAAAGAGATGACATATTCATACACACCCCGAGCTCTAAAATTCATCGGACCACAAAGGTCTGAATGTACAAGCTCCAAGGCTTCATTGGCTTTATAACCTTTTCTAGTAAAAGGTCATTTGGTCATCTTGCCTTCGAGGCATGATTCATATATCGGCAAGGATTTTTCTTCTAAACACTTTAGAAGTTCACTTTTCACCAACTTCTCAATCCTATTAAGGTTGATGTGACCTAATCTTAGATGCCAAAGATGGATGTTTTCCTTATGAGAAACCTATGGTCTTTTAGCTATTGTTGTCGTACTGAATATTTCAGTATTAAACAAGGCTTTTATGACTAACGACCATAATACATAGAAGTTACTTTCCATTGAGCCATAACCAATCTCCATTCCATTATTGAAAATAAATACTTTATTCTCAGAAAAGGAGACGGTATAGCCTTGTTCAATTAGACAAGAAACTGAGATTAAGTTCCTCTTAATATGAGGAGCTACAAAAAACATTATCCAGTAACAGATAACGTTTCTTGTCAACAAATAACTTTAGTCTGCCTACAACAACAACTGAAACAACCTCACCAGTACCCACTCGAAGAGTCATCTCTCCCTGTGGCAATATTTGCCAGGAACTGAATCCTTGGTAAGAGGAACTGACATGATTGGCAGCACCCGAATCAAGGATCCAGGCAGAATCATCATTCTCTACCAGACACGTTTCCAGGACAAATAAATTAGATTTAATGTCTTATCTCCTCTTTTGGAGAGTAATGGGATCAGTGTCAGAATAACTGACACTATTGGTTTTGTCATCCATCCCTTTATGCTCGAAAAGTAAGAACTGACATTCAAACGAATCTTGCAGTGAGTCCACGATCTCGCGTGCAATGACCATGTTCTCAACCCTTTTGGCCAAAACATCAGGTATTTTAGCCAAAATGTGAAGTCGGGCCAATGAATTAGCCTTCATCCACACCCGTTGTAAAACAAAACAACATCCAATAAGGTTTTAGCAAAACTAATATGAACCCCGTGTGACATCTAGTTTCGTAATGATGCTTCAAAGGCTTAGGACAAACGCCACCGAAGGGAGATTAGTTATCCCTCCTCTGAATTGGGAAGTTCTCAACCAGTCATTAATACCAGAACAACTCTTGTTCCTATAACAACTAGCCATCATTGATTTGGCTAAGTGATCACTAACTTACTTAACAATCTCCCATAAGTGTGACCCGCCATTTTAGGCCGTAGAGATCCGCCCCAACAAGCTAATTCGAAGCAAAAAATCCGATCGGGGCAAAACCTAAAGTGACCCTATCAATTTCTGGAGTTCACCTTGATCTTGACAAACTGCACAAAACCCATCCGAAGGGGGACGCTCAAAGGCGACACGAGGGAGTACAGAATGATCTTACAGTGTGAATCAATGACAGAGACCATAGGACGTGTTGACACACACCCTTCACCAACTTACTATAAACACTCTATCTGTTCACCTTGATATTGACTCATGCAAACACCATCTGAAGGGGATACTCCTAGGGCACCACGAGGCTAGGCATGAATCTCACGATGTGAACATACAGGGAGAAACGTGAGTGGAATCATAGACATATCGGATACATCTCTTCCACCCACTGAGTATTTTATATCCTAGGGTTTAGCTTACTTAGAAAAAACACGACTGAGGATTTTAACTAAGTGACTTTTAGGTTTACCCAAGAGTAACATTTACCTTGGATAGTTAAACAACTTTTTGATTATCATCCATTAAACTCTTTAACGGAGTCTTTGACCAAATCATCACATGCTTGTTGAAAATCTATCTAATTCACCTTTCCAGGTAGGTTCCCAGGTAGGGGTGTTATTGATAACTGGCAGAAATGAAAGTTATTATAAACCAAAATGAAGAGCGTAACTAGGTTCAACGCTGTATTCGAATAAATAATCGCATAATCTTGTATTATTTTGAACGAACGCATTTTCAAGAGCTGAACGCAAAGTTGCGGAGAATGAATAAAAAAAAGTTTTGAGACAAGGCTTACCGAATTTAACTTAGAAAAGATCATTCTGAAGAAGTAGCTAAAGTGGAAGAGAGCATTGCGGCCATGGTTAGAGGTACGAGTAAAATTCTAAGAGGCTGGTCATCGCAAAGGAACAATGAAAGGTGAGAAGAATTTTTTGAGTATGACGCATGTTTGAGGACAAGCATGATTCTAAGTCTGAGGATATGATAACTGGCAGAAATGGCAGTTATTATAAGCCATTTATTTAGAATTATGAGGGATAACAAGTAGAAAACAGTGATAATACTTAGAATTTGTGAAAAATTGAGTTTTACGTCGATTAGCACATAAATCTTCACTGACAAAATATTATGCGTTACTCTATGCAAAAGTGTCTATTTTTGTAGCTATCGCAGGAATCAAATGCATGCGTTAGAAATAAACAATCGCAATCAAACACATACGCTGAAGCCAGGCTACCGCAAAGACAAACGCATGTGCTAAAAACTGAGCTATTGCAGAGACGAATGCATGCGGTGATCGCATGCATCCATCGCATGGAAGTTGCGGTGATCGAATGCATCCATCGCATGGAAGTTGCGGTGATCAAGCAAATGTGGTAATCACTTGGAGATTGCGGCCACGGAGTGATAACCATAATAGAAGGGCGATCACAAGATGGGTAGAATACATTGATACTTCAGTTGGATCAAGCTCGGATTCATACCTTGGGAGCATCAATAAGATAAGATGATGTGACATTGCCCATACCGCGACAACGGCAGTAGTGAGACATAATGTAATAATGATAGCTGTCGGCATTTAAGCTCTATAAATAGCCCCTTGGACCTTCTTTTCAAAGCATCTGAACTTCTACCTGAAGGCATAGGTTTGCGATCATAGATGAGAGCATGAGCAAGATTTTCAGTGAGAATTCTTCACCTCCATAAACCAAACCAAGTGACGACCGGAGCTTTCGTCGGAGATAGAGCTCGAGAGAGACATCTCCACCATTCATCCATGGCACCACCGGCAGCCTTGACGCAGAGTCTTTCATTTCTCCTCTAACCTCTTTATTGTATTACATTTTAGCTTAAGATATTAAGACATTTTGTAATCAATGCATATCTTGATTCCTTCATTGTCGTCTTCTTCATCATCTTTATCTTCATGATTGTTTATCTTCATCATTTATTTATCAAAGGTGATCACATACTTAATCATGTAGCCTAGAGATAGGACGCATGTAGTAACCCACCGAGAGGTGTGCGTTGTGTGAGTATAGTGAGTTAATCCTCTTTGTTTGGTGAAAGACTGTAGCAACGCTTGTCTATGGGTTGTTGCAATGCTTGTCTATAAGTTAAATAGCCTCATCTAACTGTCTGAGAAGGTAAGAGATGGAACGCACTAAAGCAAAGTATGCATTGTTCCTAGAGATAGGCACGGTCCTATGCTCGACACACCCATGCACTATAGAGATATAGTAATGCGGCTAACCACCGAGAGGTGTGCGATGCGTTAGTGTGACGAGCTAGGATTACTCAAGCGATTTATGATAATACTTAGAATTTGTAAAAAATTGAGTTTTGCATCGATTAGCACCTAAATTCTCACCGACCCAATATTATGCGTTACTCCATGCCAAAGTGTCTATTTTTGTAGTTATTGCAAGAATAAAACGCATGCGTTGGAAATAAGCAATCACAATCAAACGAATGCGCTGAAGCCAAGCGACCGCAAAGACAAAAGCATATGCTGAAAATCGAGCTATTTCATAGACGAACGCATGTGGTGATCGCATGCCTCCATCACAGGGAAGTTGCAGTGATCAAGCGAATGCGGTAATCAATTGGAGATTGCTGCCACAGAGTGATAACCATAATAGAAGGGCAATCGCAAGATGGGTAGAATGCGTCGATACTTCAGTTGGATCATGCTCGGATGCATACGTTGAGAGTATCAACAAGATAAGATGATGTGACATTACCCATACCGCGACAAAGGCAGCAGTAAGACATAACGCAATCATGATAGCTGTCGACGTTTAAAATTTATAAATAGCCCCTTGGACCTTCATTTCAAAGCATCCAAACTTCTACCACAAGGCAAAGGTTTGCGATCACAGATGAGACCATCAGCAAGATTTTCAGTGAGAATTCTTCACCTCCATAAACCAGAATGAGTGACGACCAGAGCTTTCGTCGGAGATAGAGTTTGAGAAAGACATCTCCACCATTCATCCATGGCACCACCGGCAGCCTTGACGCAGAGTCTTTCATTTCTCCTCTAACCTCTGTATTGTATTATATTTTAGCTTAAGATATTAAGACATTTTGTAATCAATGCATATCTTGATTCCTTCATTGTCGTCTTCTTCATCATCTTTATCTTTATCGTTGTTTATCTTCATCGTTTATTTATCAAAGG